>NC_134700.1:225041976-225139476 GCF_043290135.1 Rhipicephalus microplus
AAATATTAATTTTCTTGCTTTTTTTAAGCTTAATGGTTGGCTTACAGATCGGCGCCTATTTTTAGGCTGCTATGAAGAACACTGTCAATCTCACAAAAACAAGCAAAGAGGGAGCGTTGATGACACAAACGCTTCTGCTTTCATTACCGCTCTCTGTCCTTGTTTGTGGGCGCTCGAGAGAGATCCGCTAAGCAAAAGAAACTCGCCCAAAACTTGGTGCTCTTGATAGTGTCACATATGGCAGGTCAACTGAAATCTTGAAAGTGCGCTCGCGCTAAGGCACGATCAAGCGTGCAGGAATTGCCCGGGAAGCTGCTCGTTGTAAGAACTGACTCACGTGCACACCGTAATCATTGCAAAAACTTCAAAACGAACTTTTCAGTAGTCTATGACGCAGATCTAGAAGTACGTACCTACGCCAACTTGTATCTGGAGCTATGGTCATGTGCAGATGCCGCCGGCTAACGCCTCATGGGCGAGGAAGTGCACACTTCTCCGTATGGCACAGAGCTCTGCTTTCTCACTGCAAGGGGGAAAAAAGAATGGAGCTGGCCGATTTTTCTTCCCAGTTTCCGTTACTTTTCTTTTTATTTACCTGCGCACCTCAACTGCGAATGCTTATCCTAAGAAGCGAAAGTTCTACCGCATCGATTAACTATAACGCGTACCCTCGCGTTATTTCAGTAGCGAGCGCTAGCCGAAAATCACATCATCTTTCGTGCACTTCTGATCCTAACCTCGTACTCGTGCAAGGCTAAGTAGTCTACGATGGCTGTGTTGTATGTATCTGGATAGCTTGCATCTAGTTAGTTCTCTGTATCTCATCATCACGTATTCTTCTCTCTCACCCTCTCCGCAAATATCTTTTTGGTTGTCGACGTCATTTTCTTCCACTCGTCTGCCGTGGGGCACCGTTAGACCACAGATGAGCGAAACGTTCTTTCGATTCGATCGCTTCCGACGCACCATCCATTCTGCGTGTAAGCTGTGCTGCCATAAGGAGATTGAACATCGGTGCGCTTTTGTGGCGGCTCCGCCACCGTGTCTGTGGAAGCAGACAGTTAGGAGGAAGGGAGGGTCATTGGGGAAAAAAAGCGGCATGAGAGAGAGAGAGAGAGAGCAATGGAGAGTCTAGCTTCATCGGCTTTATACAACGGGGTGCCGCCTGGTCGATCACACACCTCCAGGATGGTGCAGCAGTTTTGCCTCCCATTTCCTTCGTTCCCTTAGTCTTAAAAACCAAGATGTGTAAGACGTCCAGCCTAAAATGAGTGAACGAGCAACGTCTACAAACGTAAACTCGCTTTGGAGATGTAGAAAGGTAAACACAGGGAGGGGAACCAAAAAAAAAACGCCTGGATACCTTGTACCCGGGCAAGAAGAAGAGGAGAGTCGGAACGTAAGTACAAGACAAAAAGAGAGGACATCGTGGATCAGTTCTGGACTTCTAGTTGACCATGTGAATGGCTGGAGGCCAATGAGTGGTCGTAGTGTTATTTCACATTTTAACGTTCCCGTAGGAGTAGCTGACGTCTGCTATTACCAGGTGCCGTTAAAATAGAGAAAGAGTAGAGAACGTTCATTTCGGGTGCCGGAATAGCGACATAAATAAAGATGACATTAAAAGACAAACAAGCAGCATGAGAGCTCACAATGTAAAGAGAACACTAAGCGGAACAGCAGCAGAGATCGGAGCCTGTGGGGCTCTCAGCTGCGGAATAGCTTCACCGTGGTATTTTACTACGCAGACAGGCAATGCATCATAGCCAAATCGTCAGAATGGTATAGCCTGTTACCATTTTTAATGTTGTTTGCTAAATCAGTTACGCTTAAAGTTAAAATAGTGCGTTCCGAGACAAATTTCTGATCGTTTACACCAAAGACTTTCTGCTATATTGTGAAAATAGAACTATGGGCATGCATGCTTAGCTCTTTTTTTTTACTTCGGAAGCTTAGGCGATCCGTACAAGGGCAGTGTTTGGCGCCGTAGTGTTCCGCCGCCACCCCCGGTGTTCTTAAACACTATGACGCGAAATCAAAGGAAAATGATATTCAAGATTGAATTTGGTTTGAACTATGGCCCTCTTTATGGCAGCGCAGTATTCTACCACGGAGTCATGACGAAGATTATAACACCTTCTCAAAACCACCCTATACAAGCTTAACGTCGCGAAGGAACAACCTTACCATGTAATATAGCGTGGTAGAAGAGAAAAATAACAAACCAACGTCACAAAACGCAGTTTGCATAACTAGTGGGTTGCTGAATGCTTCAAACTCAAAACAATCGGCTCAACTATATTTCTTCATATTAATCAATCCCGGCATGGACAAAGCGTACAAAATGCCTTACAAATGTATCACAGATATCACACTTCTCCGCAGAATGACAATGGCGTATAGTGTCACCTTGCAAGTGTGCTTGTATTAAAAGCCCCAAAAGGCTCTAAAAATCCCTCTCAATCAGCTTACGCTGAGCCTATGCTACGCTTTTCGTGTAGGTCTGATGCTTTTTTAAGGTATATATCTGCGTGTAATTTTCTTTTTTTTCTTTCTAAAGATATATATCTACGTGACGAGAAATATCAGATAAGACAGTTGCCTTCGAAAGAGATACTCAATTGGATGTTGAAAAGTTTACAGATTCACTTTAACTGTATTTCAGCACCAGCCAACGTAGTTCATTTCATGGCCTTGTAGAAGCAAGCGTCTTCCTTTTGTTAAGATGATGCATAAGGCAGGCACGCAACGATGACTAAAAAAATCAACTTCACAGCTGTGTTAAGAAAGATAACCAAGCACTCTTGTCAGCGGAAAGTCAGCAAGTTCTCAAGAGTTCCTCGAGACACTCTAGGTGCGCGCTACCTTAATTCACCGAACTTCATGGTTTTCCTGTAGCCGTTCTTTTTTCCTCGCTTATCACTGTACTTGTTCGTTGCATTCTCGGGATTTCAACACGTACTAAAAAAAACAGAACTGGCGCAATACCTACGGCACCACCTTCCTCATTACAAGTTACAGGCACGCGTGGATGGTTTTAATTAACTTAAACGGACGTGGGTGTCCAGGCCTGATATCATGTGCAGTTGGGTGGCATCACTACGCGAACCTACGTTAGCCCACACTCAAGCTCTACGCCCGTCACGTGGGAGTGCATGGAAGTCCCGTGCTGAATTCTGCGTTTAATCACTGCTCAAAAAACTTGGTTGACTTGATTCATTCGTGAAGCCGTTGGAGTAAACTTTCGCGAATCTGCGGTGAGCCTCCTAGAAAGCTCTGTTCGGATGAGCGAAAGCGGCACTTGTATACACCAACGCCAGTGGAACGGACATGGTATAATTCTTTACAGAGCATTCATTCGCTGCATGGAGTGGGCGACTTTTTATGCAGTGAGTCAGACAGATTACTTCAATATCGCATCGCATTTTCTGCTTGTTTCCGTAAATCACTGTATAGTAGACGATACCTCAGAATGGTGTTTAAGTTCCAATAAAAGAAAAAAGAGAAAAGCAAGTCGTGAGAGACTGCAAACATTCGCGGACGAATGTTGTTTGGATGCGGTTGTTGTTTTTGCTATATTGGTACTTCTCTCAGCTTGGAACGTGCTGAACAGCGAGTCCACCATATTCGCGGAAGGAATATCTTCTTTTTATAATTTTCCCCACAGTTAATTAGCGAGCAGCGCCCTATGAAGCCTGTATTTTTGTCCTCATCATTTATTTAGTCGGGACATCAAATTAACTGTATACGGTTTACTGCATATATTAACAGCGCAATAAAGATATACAGTTATAATTTGCAGGTATACCTAGAAGGGTATTGTAGCTGAACTGAAAAAAATACATTATGCTTGAAAAATTGGCGAGTGGGGCAAACGGGTTAAACAGGAATGGAGGGAACGGCATATACTGGCGTGTACTTATATACCGGACAAATTTAGGCCCAATTTACGTGCATTTTTACATAGCCATATCTTGGAACACTTGATGCTAGTGAATATCTCAATTACACGGGACGGTGACCTTTAGCCTAACACTCCACTGTTATCAGACAACATTCAGCAAGAGAGGAAGGTAGTTTCAGCGAAAGTCAATGTGGCAGTAACACCATACTGGGAAATAACATTGAAGTGTTTATGTTCTTTTTCCTGTTTCTACTCTATGGAACTCAACGTAGTGGGTGAATAGACATGTATACGTAAGCAGACCTAACTGGTGTTTTTTTGTTTCCAGTTTTTTTCCAGCAGAAGCAAATTAAACAGAATCAATGGCGTTAGTGCTCTGGCGATGTAGTTGGTGGCCTGCCAGCTGATATATCACAAGATTGAACGGCCACCCCCTAGGTACGTCGCATTTTCTGCATGCAAAATAAAATACAAATAATTCAGGGTATCTTCCCCATCCATTATTTTCATCCCGTGTATCAACACTGTAACACTTCCCCTTTCTCTCTAGGGGATGGGGAGACGTTATGTGAATATCATCCCATGCTTCAGACAGCACGAAAAGTTACAAATAACCTTTAAAAAAATGTCGCTTCCTAACTCACGCTTTTTTTTATTTTGTATTTTTCATCATCTTGTCAAGTCTTTTCCCTATCCCACCTTACCTAGTATCTCGACATAATTATTAATGAGCCCATCTGTCTACGTAAGAGAGTCTTTGTGAAGCACTATGCCCGCTGGCGCTTACACTCATTGGATGCCTGTGATTCAGGCATCATCAGCTCTCCTTCACTTATACGTAAACCAGGAACACTCGATTCCCTATATAGTTTGCCCTCACTTTTTATCAATATTTTCTCGCTTTTCATTTTTTTAAAGAACGAGGACACCTACCAGTTTTTAAAGAAACAGTGGCAGTCGACTCGGATCCTTTTTAGAAGTAAATGCGTGTGGCGATGCAGCCCACACGCTCACATGCGTGATGCCTGTACGCCTGTGTGCGTACGTAAAAACGTACGGACAATGCATCCAGACGGAAGTTTCGTGCGATAAGAAAGACCGTCTGAAAAATAGGGAGTGCACGTGCCACGACTTGTACCGTGTAAGGGGAGAGATAAGTGAGAAAGCCCATCAGAGGGACGGATGAAAAATGAACGGTGCTGAAGCTGTCGCATCCGCAGAATGGAAAGGTGTGTGCCCCACGCGTACCACACCACGTGGCGGTTTACGCGCACTTTTTGCCCACCGCAGGACTCGCTCTTTTTTTTTTCGAAACTTCGCGTATATATACCGTAGTGTAGGAGGCTTGGTGTCAATCGAAGTATACTCGAAGCCCCCTACATTCGATTGCCATGAGCGCCAGGAGACCACGAGTTCCACATATCAACGTGAAGCTGAGAGGAATAGCGGCAATCAAGCGAGATTGAAGTCGAGAAAGAAACGTGCAGAACCGTACTTCTCCCTTACTAGGCGGGCACATTACTGCATACATTGCAGTGCGGCCAAAGGCCGCAGTGAGCTTCGTGCATCGCACAACCTTAACAAAATGTATTCTTTACTTAATTTTTGTCGTCATTTATTCTTTTTAGAAACACCCGCAGGTCAAGGGAATGAATTCGGGCTGTGGCGGCTGCATTTTCGGTAAAGGTAAAAATGCTATAGGCCCATGTGCTCAGATTTGGGTGCACGTTAAAGAACCCCAGGTGGTCAAAATTTCCGGAGCCGTCCGCTACACCGTCTCTTTGAATCATATGGCAGTTTTGGGACGTTAAACCCCACATATCAATCAATCACAACACTCTTCTTAGAAACGGTGGACAGGGGCGCGCTGCACTGCCAAGAGAGTACATATAGCCTCAGCGAAGAAATTTAATAGACTTTAATTCCCCATCTTTCAGAACCATACAACTGCTTTGTATAAGTGTAACGGCTTGAGTCAGCAATGCACACGATAATCAGAGCTGTGGGTACAAGTGATCTCATATTCGTTTCTTGATTTTACTGATGTTTTTCAAAGTAATTATCTCCAACCATTCTTTCATTGAGCAAACAAACAAAGCGTCGTTGCTTCGTTGTATCTCTTCCTTCACGGTCATTTCACTTCTTTGGCGCGCATTGAGAAACCGAAATATGCCGCCTTGGCTGGCGTATTCTTGTAAACTATGGCAATAATGAAGTGATGAATGGCACCCAGATGAAACGTGTACCTTTGTACTTATCCTTCACGCCAACGACGTCGCTCAAATAAAGATACGGTGCAGAGTCATACTTGGAGTCATACTTAAGCAGATATTCTTTTATGTAGAAGAGCTTCACATACAGAACCCATTTTAACAACCAAAAACTACTATACCAGTCGATTTGTCAATATAGCCACAAGTATCATCGTAGTCGACGCATATCAAGCGCCGACGTAGACTCGCGTGACTCAGAATCATTCGTTCCTGTCGGGAGTGCGTGCACCAAGAAATACGCGGTTGCTTCTCTGGCGTGTGCGCCCTCCAGCAACCATTTCAAGTGCTTACCTCAGTTACCTGCGCTCCGCACCCTTCAAAATGTTATGCACAGGGATGCACACGCACTTTTGAAGGTTCCTCAACTACTTCGACTTCGCAGAAGAGAAAGCGGTTTTTCCTGTAGCCAACCTTCCATCTGGCGCTATCTCCTCCTCACCGCTTATTTCACCATACAGCATCAATCCTGTCAGGATCTCGTGTTTTTTGGCTACACAGAGCTATCTTCGCAAACGCAGTCCAAAAGGCAACAAATGAATTCAAGTAAGTTATTCACGGACCATAGTTGTGCGAGACAGGACAGAATGGGCTTGTGACAGCGTAGGAATTCAGAGCTGTGTCTCGTATAAGAACTAATTGAGAGCTCATCGCCCCAAGACTTCAAGCCAATGAGCTACTGGGGTCGCGAATTTTTTTTTTAAAGACAAAACGTGCCTGGAGAGAATAACACACTCCTTATTGGTATATTGAGAGCTTTCACCTGTCAGTGTTTCTAGTAAGGCCCTCCAAAGCTTGTGTTTTCCAGATTAATTATTGTATACTTTTTACAAGTGTATCTTTGTAATAGCTACATTTGCATTGTTTCACAATTGACAGTGCTCAGTTTTTTGTAATACATATTAGTGTTTTCTGTTTCTTCTTCTTTATTCCTATTATGTAGATCTGAAACTCCAATGTAATGAACTGTTTAAAAAAGGGTAGAAGCTTCATCAAGCTGCGAACATGGCGGATTTTTCGTCTTATACTAGCGTTTCCTTTCCACAAGTTTTGCAAGTATTTGGCTTAATAAAGTTGAAATTGAATTTTAGTAACAGCTACCTTATCTTTTTCCATAATTTTAAAGCATGTAAGAAGCATCTGTCCATCGTACGACTTCGTTCGCATCCCGCCAGAATGCATCTAGAGTGCCAAAAGCAGAATTCGTTGGCGCCGGTAGAGCAACTAAAACAACAAGAAAAAGCGGTTCAAATTAAGCAACATGGTAGGCTTGCTGCCACGTTGCTTAATCGACAGTCGCACTCTGAAAGATTGGGTGCGCTGCCTTTGTGGGGAGTGTTGGGCTTCGACATCCCTCATTGTCCTCGCGCGAGCCTTGTTCGTATTCGTTTCGCTTTCATGCCAGACGTAGCTTGGTGAGGGTAGGGTTTAGGTGCGGAGCGTGCATCCTGAATAACTCATACGGCCGACACTCAGCCGTGCGGCCGCTGCGTCATCTCTTCCGAATTAAGAGACACAGTCGAGCCGCCCTACTGTCCGATTCCGGGCGCGCAAACGCACGCGTGAATGTACCACATGGCGGTCCTGCATGCGTAGTTCAGAAAATTATGGCCCTCCCGCCCTAAATAAGAGTGACACGACGCGCCTCTCTAGTGGGGGTTCCTCCCGCGCGCCGCCTGAAATGGGCACGCGCCGCTCTATGCTCGCATCTGTCGCGAAACTCTTGCGCCTAATTCAATACCACGGGCTCACCGCAGCCACTCCCGCACGTCACTCCGTTGCTTGCGCGTGCAATCGAAAGATTTCTGTTTGTTTTGCGTTTGTTAGACGGCGACATATCGGAAGGGGTGCGAATGTGACGCTTGCGACAGTGGGCATACGTTTTTCTGTCGCAGTCCTTATAACTTTACGAATATTCTACCCACCGAAGTGGTCGCAGCTAAGGTGTCGCCACGATTGACGTCAGGTTTCTGAGCTTTCTGTGGCTACGCTATACCTGCAGACGTCTTAATCTCGTCTCGTCACCTAATTTTCTGTCTCACGCACGTTTTGATTCTTTTTTAATCCAGTCTATTACTCCTAATGACCAGTGTTTATCCTGCCTACACGCGTTACGCACCCGGCCTACGTCCATTCCTTCTTCTCAATTTAACTATGAAGCAGCAGAGAGACTTAGTCTTTTTGTTCCGATGTGGCAGTGTCCCGCAACGTGCTAAGGTGCGTTCCGAAGGATTAAATAAAGTTGATCCATCTATCCATCTTGAACCAAATTTGTTCCCTTACCCACTCTCCTCTATTCCTGTCTCTTATGGTTACACCTATTATTTTTTGCCCATCAACCGCTCTGTCATCCTCAACTTAGGTTGAACCCTCTTTGAAAGCCTCCAGGTTTCTGCTTCATAAGTAGGTATCAGGAAAATTCAGCTGTTATATAGGTTCCTTTTGAGAGATAGCGATAGAGTACCAGTCATGTTTTTACCTGAGAATGTTTGCCAAATGCGCTCCACCTCATTATTATTCTTCTAGACTTTTTTTTTTACTTTCACGGTTCGGCTCCCTGGTTAGTGTACCTGTATTGAGTAGACATACTCATTTACGATTTCTAGTGCCCTACTGCCTATCGCGAAGCGCTGTTCTCTGCCGAAATTGTTGCACATATTTTAGTTTCACGCATATTAGTTTTCAAACCTACTTTTCTACTTTCCGCGCCAAGCTGGGTAATTATGAGCTGTGATTCGCCAACTGCGTTACTCATGAATGCAATGTGATCATTTATTCGCTTCTTACTAAGATATTTCGCACTAACTCTTACCTCTAACATTTCTATTCTAGAGCCCCGAGTACACCCTGTAAACAAGGTGCGAAAAGCATTGGAGAGATTATGTCTTTCTGCCCTACACACTTCCTCACTAGTATTATGTCACTTTCTTCATGCCTTGGTGGCTGGTGAGGCGCTGTATATTTCTTCCAGTATTTTTATATGGCTTCGTCGATGCCCTGATTCCACAGAGCCTGCAGGACTGCTGATATCTGTACCGCACCTAATGCCTTCTCATGGTCTATGAGGGTTACGTATAGCTGTTGCTTTCTTCCACGCATTTTTCCCTCACCTCATTGACAGTATAAATATGGTCTATTGTTTAAAAGCCAGTACAAAATTCTGCTGGTTTTTTTTTGATTAATTGGATTGAAATCTCGTCTCAATTAAATTAGCGATTATTCTTGTATCTAGCTTGTAGACAATAAACAGTAAGCTGATCGGCCTATTATTTTTCAAGTCCGTTACAGCAACTTTCCTGTGGATGAAAATGATGTTCACATTCTTCCAAGATCCTGGTACCCTCGTCAGAAGACACTTCGTATACAGAATGGCCAGTTTTTACAACGCAATCTCTCCACAATCTTTCGACAGGTTTGACGTTACCTTATTCTCAGCAGGAGCTTTGCTGCTTTGCATTCCCTCTAAAGAAGTCTCCAGCGTTGCGAAGCACCTACCCAAGGCGAAGTTCAAGCGTCTATGAATTTTTGGCAAGGGAGTGAGCTAAGCACTTCCACTTCTAACATCAGGATTATTCTGCCAGTATTATCGTAAAAAAGACCCCCATAGTGATAACCTTACACTTTAGTAATGAAGTCAAAAGTGTATGACTGAGTAAAAAGAGAATGTAGGCGTCGCGTCATCTTTAGATGATCGGGGGGGGGGGGGGGGGGGGTTGGGGGTGCCCCTTTGAGTCCACGTCTACGGCGGTGCGCCCGGCCAAAACAGCCACGGTGATTCGTATAACAAGGCATAAGAGTTGAGAAACTAACTGAAAACTCAGTGAACAAGTCATTACTCGTTCACACCGCACATTCCGTGGTTCTACGGATTATGCTGTTAAGTAATCTAGCTAAATAAGTTACGCCGAAGTTTTCTCGTTAAAGTAAAGTGTGAAACTTGCGATTTTGGTTCATATTTTAAGGCGTTATATGGCACAGAACTATAATGTCATATCAAAGATCCAGGAAGTTTTTAGATCTCGGAATTTTAGATCAAAGGTAACGTGCAGAATTTCCACTTTAACATTTATAGCTTATAAGACTAAGCCCACATGTGAAAGCCACAGCATACTAACCAGAGCCAAACTAGTCCCCAAGTAGTTTAGAAATAGAGCCCGTGGTTTTAGAGGCTCTAAATAAACGTGCAAACACACGTTCTTTGAACGACCGCACTGTGAGGCAGTTCCTCTAGCTCGTGGTTAGCTGGAACTAGAATGGTTTTAAACTCTCCTTCCCTGGCATTCTTTATGCAAGCACGAAACTTCTTTTGTGATGAAAAATAACAGATAGAAACGCCAAGTTTTAGGCGGATAAGTTTTATATTCTTGTTGGACCACATTCACTGATTTTGTTATTTCTAGAATTTTTATATAGAAGAATCTTCCCGGTAGATGGAAAGAGGCGAGCACCTAATGCAGAGCAATTTTTGAAAAGCTTTTTTTGTTATTCTGGGATAAAGGAATACATGCGCCCTCTTTTTTCGTAGACTACACTTATCACATTTTTTTAGCTTCTATTTAGGAGGAGTGTGACAAAGACGGAAGAATCTGAAGAGTCACCTAAATATTTAAGAAGCCTAAATACACGAATACATATAAAAATATCTGGTTCCTTTAGGAATACTGCCATAAGTGCTCGTAGTTGTATGTCATGTAATTCAACCAAGTATAGAGATTAAATTGGTCACTTAAAGAACCTAAATACATGCCGACTAAAATGTCGAAATCTTCAGTCTCTTCCGCCCCTTCCCCCCCCCCGCTCAAGCCTAGGCTGTGTGACGATAATTCCTCCAAATCGACAAGACCCACAGTGTTGCAGAATATCACTCGCAATAACTGTTCTTATGAGAGCTAATAATAGATCTCCCTGAAAGTATTGTATCATCTTGAACAACAACAGTGAACAACTGGTATCGATACCTGTATAATAAATAAAAGGTGCATATATTATGTATATATTTATAGCAGGAGTGAACGGAGGCTGCCTCCCCGGAGACGTGCATCTCCAGTTCGGGCAAAATTCATGTTAGCCTTTCTTTCATTTTCCTGAATGTGGCAGCTGGCGACTACCTACTCGAAATTACAGTGAGTTGCGAGCAACCATTGCGGTGTGGGGGTGCCAGCAGAATAATCCGCTTCGATTTTAAGCTAGCCTTCTACCGAACCCTAAATTTATGTATCTATTGTTTTTCGCTGCCACCCCTCTACACGCCGCCATTTCAAATGAGCACGAGCAGCGAATTTGCATACGAACGCGTTGGAGCTGGTGAGAAAGCACGTTAGAGGACAACAAAAAATGTTTAGACTCGATATAAAATTATCAGGCACCAAAACCCCTGTTTTCTTACCCCTCTCCGACAACAATGTGAAGAGAAGATGGAAATGGCGGGCGAAAAAACAAAAAAAGCAAAAGGAGGCGCAGTAGGAGCGCTTGTTTTGCCCTTGGGGATTTGCGCAAACGTGGGAGTGCGACTATTGTAATTCCACCGGGCGCTCATGGGGCTTAAACGCGTTCAATGCGGGCAGAGCGTTGCCAGCTCGCGGTTCTGGCCTCCTCCGTGGGCGCGAGGCCTCGTCTTCCCGCATTGTTGGCTGTGCCGCAGCGGGGCCTTTTCCCACTCATTGCACCGGTGGGCCATTCCAAAAGAATTCTCCTTATTTGCCCAGACACCTACGGGCTCCCGCTACCTTCACGTCTCCGCAACGCCAGCGATGCAGACTTACAAAGCCGGCTGCATTGTCGTTATTTTTTCCGATTTCTTTTTTCGTTTCTTCTATGAACCCATTCATTTAGTGAGTAACGAATACATACTTTTTTCTTCCCTGCTCTTCCCTTGCTTGTCTTTAGGGGCGGCATCCAGGAACGTGTTGTTTGCATAATTCGGAAACTGTTTCGTATAAATTCTCGTCAAAACTACACGTGCACGGCGATTTCGGTTTTCCTCCTGTCGTTTCTTCGTTATTCGCTTCACGGTTGCCTTGATTTCAAGAGAGACATGTATGTAGGTTTTAGCCGATTACTTTTTCGATTGTAGTAACTTCAGGTTTTAAAGCTTGCTGTCGCGCCAATTGGTAGACGTGGTATTTATGAAAAAATAAGAATAAGGAAACGGAACACCATATATGGTGCACAGAGCACACACAGACGCGCTGGATTGTCTGTCTCTAGTATAGATGGTGCATGCTGTTTCTGTTAGCTTGTCTGTCTGCTTCCGGTTCGTCTTTCACCTTAATGTCACCTTAATTTCGCAATGTTTAGTCTCGGCTTCCCGACGGGTGCACGCGTGCGAAGCAATTTTCGTAAAGTAAACACGAAGTGTAGGGTGCTCTCGATCAATACTGACGCGTCCCACGAATTCGATACTTTAGACTCTTGAAAAGACAACGTTGCTGATGGATAAAAACTTACCTAAATGCCCAAGCGCAGTGATACAAATACACGATGAAACCCAAGTACGCATCAAAAACACTTTGTATATCAGGCGTCGTTGCATGGCGGTACTAAATTATGTCAACCAACTCACTTATGCCCAATTGCTGAATTTTAAATGTGGAGCGATTCTTTCCGATCTTCCAGGAGTTTGAGCGTATCTATCTGTCTGTCCATCTGCCTGCCCGTCCGTCCGTCCGTCCGTCCGTCTGTCTGTCCCTCTTTATGATTCAGCCACTTGGCGATAGTTAAACACACCCTGAACACCCAGCCATACTGATCTGGTAGATGCACTCATACGTTTGAATATTGTCGGTCAAAAAGCAAATATTACGCATACATCAGGCGCGACCTCAGTGATTAAGTATTAGGCTGTGCGTTTCTTTACTTGAAAATACATAAATGCATAGTTCTAAAGACTTTAGCGCTTACTACGCTGCACTGAAATGCGTCCCGCTATGCGCGAAAAAGCGCTCTGCCGATGACATGATCTTGCCACCTGTCAATGGCCATGTGTTCTGTACAAGCTGCTGTGTCCCGATATTACGGCCAGTTGGCGTCCATATCTCACGCAGTGCCTCCAGACAGAACGTTATCGTCTTTCGACGACTTCTGGAGCAAAACCCACACATACACGGTTTTTTGTTTTTCAAATTTTCATATTGCCAGGCTAAAAAGTTCAAAAGGACGAATGACACAGTGGCTACATAAGGCAATAATTTTGATGAGCTTGTGTTTTTTATAACGTACACCAGTAACACTGCTTGTACGTTTTTTTTTGAAGTAGCTACGGCGTTTGGAAATTGGATTGATTGATTGATATGTGGGGTTTAACGTCCCGAAACCACCATATGATTATGAGAGACGCCGTAGTGGAGGGCTCCGGAAATTTCGACCACCTGGGGTTCTTTAACGTGCACCCAAATCTGAGTACACGGGCCTACAACATTTCCGCCTCCATCGGAAATGCAGCCGCCGCAGCCGGGATTCGAACCCGCGACGTGCGGGTCAGCAGCCGAGTACCTTAGCCACTTTAGAAATCGGATACCAACAATGTTGGTCTCCTTTACGAACTGTCATAAACAAGCTGCAGTTTGGACCGCCACAAACCAACAACTTTAAGTAGTAAACACACACACACACACACACACACACACACACACACACACACACACACACACACACACACACACACACACACACACACACACACACACATACGCACACCCACACACACACACACACACGCACACACAGACGCACACAAAGATTAACGTCGATTGTGCTCACTCGGTTTTAATATTTTGACACATTTCACTCTGCTATATCTCCATCTCAGTTCTAATATCTATACATAATGTAACAGAATATGTAAAATAGGAATACTACCCCGTTTTAAATACCTATTTGTTCTAATATTGCGTCAAGAAATGGAAGCCTGCAATAAAATTACCCCTACTTGTTACCGTGAACGTAATAGTGGCACAAATCTTTGTTTCTTTCTCTTTTTTTTTTTAAGCCGAAATGTTGCAGGTGTTTCCTTGGGGCAAGAGCAATTTCTCAAGAAAGCAGTGTTCTTTAAGTTGTTCTTTCTGCTTTTTGAGCCGCGGGGTGAAAGTTGCTCAGAAAGAAATTTTACAATATTCAGCTTGCACCGCAGTAGCTGCAAAATTCACTGCACCATCAAAGATAAAAAAACTAAAAAACATTGTGTTTTCAAATGAAGAGAAGCACTGTGTTGAACGATTCATTGTTTTTTGTGTTATGTATACGCTGCTTCTATCTGCAAAATCAGCACCTAGCCTGCTGGCCCAGGTCTTTGTTTTCTTTTATTTTTCGTTATGAAAAGAAACTCTACTCTCAAAACATCCTTCAGGGTCATACGTACACCCCTAAATTATGAAGTGTTGCGCAAGCGTTCGTCTTGCGTACAGAGAATAAGTTTCCATGATATACCACCGTCTGTCACATGCACGTCAAGCGAACGCGCCGTTCGCATGCAGAACGTGAGAAAATTCAAAACAGCAATAGCCGAGGCCACCTCAGAGATGTATGCGAAGTACGCTAGAAAGTGATTGAACGTACGACATCCTACAAAAATATTAAGTGGTTGGATTTGGGGAGTTCCTGCGCAAGGTACATGGTTGCAAGACGCAATCGTCCGCACGGTCTGCAAAAAAAGACAGAATATCCTAGAAATACGTGATTCGTTATTGGCTTCACGAGATTGCTGATAGAAAGAAAAAAAAAAGATAGAGAAAGTATGAAAGGAAGGTAGTCGTGTTTTTGTGTGCGTGTGTCAATTCTGTCTTTGAGAATGACAGATTCTATTCCATTATCGTAGGCTGACCCAACGCTAGTGTTGATGCCCTCTCTGCTGCCACTCAGACGATGCTGCAAACAAGGATAATTCATTTTCAGTTATGAAATATAAGTTCCTTGCTCCCGAATGTTGTTTTTTTTCTTGTTTTGAGCTAGTTGGTCATTTGTTTCCAGCCATCGTCGATGCAGAACGTAGGGGTCTTGGAATGATTGCTACAATACACACGCTTTATCGTCTGGAGCCTGATTGAATTTGGCTATGTGGTCTCTTGTGACTTGTTTGCTTTAACGCAAAAAGCCGCTGAAGCAATGCCTGGAGCAACAATCGTTTCAGAAGTGATCTGTTTTTGCTCGACGTTTTTCATTTGTTTCTCCTTCTTGATTCTGAGACTTAGATCGTATTTTGATACAACTCGTCATTAGTTTGAGGAAAGTTGATATGAGCGTTATGTCTTTCGTAATTACAGATTATATTATGTAGACTCGGCTTTTCTCACGTGGGATAAAAGGGGACAGCAAACAATAGGAGATGGAGGGGACTCGTCGCCTTTTTCTTGCACTGACCCTGACTACGGGATAGGGGAAAAGACCATAAAAACTAAACCAGCGGAGAGACAAAGGGGTGCCAAGAATAAGTATAAATAAAAGATAAATTAGGGATGGGAAGTGATTGTTCGAAAGACATTGGGGGCGAGGAGGCTTACAAATACGAAATCATATATGTGTGCATATTTTAAAGCCCATATGCATATGGCCCTATCAGGGGACCTCGCGCTACATATTGTGGTTGATTGCTGCCCACTCTGTTACCGCTGATACTACGTGATTTCAACTTGTGCTGATCTGTTTCTTTGAATAAGACACGTTCTCTTCAGACAAATATTTTTAAGTCTTAAAGGCGGTATAGTAAATGTGACGTAATTAAAAAATGAACGAAATAAACATGAAAGATCAACTTGCTGCAACTACGCACGAACGTCCACTTTATAGGGTATTTCTGCTTTGTGTAGTCGCAAGGGCGCTGCCGGTGCCACTCAAGGCCATGGCGGCGAACGTGCAACACTCCCATTATTGCCGGTTTGTGTCACATAGCACGTGATCGTGATGCTAATTTTGGCTAATTGATGGGCGTGCACTCTCATATATTCTTAAGTATACCGATGCGACTCTATGCAGGTTTTTTTTTTGCATTTACTCTCTCATCTGAGCAAGCACGAAAATTAAACACAAACACACACACACACACACACACACACATATATATATATATATATATATATATATATATATATATATATATATATATATATATATATATATATATATATATATATATATATATATATATATATATATATACATATATATATGAAAAAGAAGGTGTCCTTGGATCCAGTGGACATATACGAAAAAGTGGAGGATGGGCAAAACGAAAACTTTTTATTTTTCTTACGTTTCAGCCGGGGACCGGCCTTCACCGGCCTGATGAAGGCCGGTCCCCGGGTGAAACGTCGGGAAAATAAAAAGTTTTTGTTTGGCCCGTCCTCCACTTTTTGATATATATATATATATATATATATATATATATATATATATATATATATATATATATATATATATATATATATATATATATATATATATATATATATATATATATATCAGAATCTCACGGTCTGTGAGATTCTGACGAAGGCCGGTCCCACGGCCGAAACGTAAAGAAACCTTTCCGTTTTTCGACGTGTGTCTCCTTTTTTTTCATATATATATATATAAATATATATATATATATATACATATATATATATATATATATATACTGTTACGAGAAGGAGACCGACTCGGAGGGGTAGTCAGAGATGTATTTACAGCCGGTTAAGCGAGCAGCGCCAGCCACACAGTTTAGCTCGTGCCAGTCTATATGCTTTGTCTTCTTCAACTCCCTGCACTGGCACGTAGCATGATCCCCGGTGGCGGAGGCACCGTCCCGGTGCTTTAAAGGTCATTATTTGACGCATTCTTGTAGGGCTTGATCCGCGAGACATGTACAACATCACTTAACCTCACAACAGATGATGATGGATAGATGGGGCTGATCTAGTAGGTGACAGGTGTTACTTGACGAAATATACGGTAGGGTCCCGTGTATTGAGACAGAAGTTTTTCTGATAGGCCCAGCCGACAATGAGAGGACCAGAGTGAAACGAGGGTACCGGGAGCGAAATGTACGTCTCTATGTTCCGCATCGTACCGACGGCATTGGTTGGTTTGCGACGCCATCAGCCGCGCGCGAGCGAGCTGACGGGCATGATCGGCTCGCGCAATCGCGTCGCGGGCATACTCGCTGGTGGACGAGGTGTGAGCTGAGATCACTGTGTCCAGTGGTAAAGTCGGCTCACTTCCGTACAATAAGTAGAACGGCGAAAAGCCCGCTGTGTCGTGACGGGAGGATTTATACGCGAAAGTTGCGTAGGGTAAGGCAAGGTCCCTGACTCGGTGGTCGGGCGACACGTACATAGCGAGCATGTTTGTTAGAGTGCGGTTAAATCGTTCTGTGAGGCCATTTGTTTGAGGTTGCTAAGCGGTTGTCAGTGGGTGTTGCGTGGAAAAAGGATGCAGAATGTCGGCGATGACTTGGGATAGAAATGTACGGCCACGGTCTGTGAGAAGCTTTTTCGGAGCACCGTGAATCAATATAATGTCCCGTAACAAGAAGTCAGCAACGTCGGTTGCACAGCTGGTCGGTAGAGCTCGAGTAATAGCGTAGCGTGTAGCGTAGTCTGTAATGACGGCTACCCATTTGTTTCCCGATGTTGATGTGGGAAGGGGACCAAGCAGGTCTAATACAACATGGTAAAATGGTTCCGCGGGTATGTCGATTGGTTGAAGATGGCCAGCGGGTAGCAGTGACGGTGTTTTACGACGTTGGCATAGGTCACACGGGGCGACGTATCGGCGTACCAAGCGAGCAGGGCCTGACAAGAAAAAACGGCGCTGGACGCGCTCGTACGTGCGGTATACGCCAAGGTGTCCAGCCGTGGGAGCGTCGTGAAGTTCGGTAAGAACGCAGTGGCGCAAATACTTAGGCACAACAATGAGAAGGTCGGGTTCGTCTGGTCAGAAATCGCGACAATGTAGCACACCCTTTTGAATGACAAAGTAGCGGATGGAAGCGTCATTTGGGGAAGATTCCATACATCTGATGATGTCAAGCAGCACAAGGTCACGCTTCTGTTCTTCCCCAATAATAAGGAAGCCGGACACTGACAAGATAGAGTTTTCCGTGGGCTCGTCAGTGTCCTCAGGATCGTCGACAAGGTATCGGGAGAGGCAATTGGCATCATAGTGTAGGTGGCCAGATTTGTCGACCACCGAATAGAAAAACTCTCCCAGGCGCAAAGCCCAGCGACCAAGGCGGCCTGATGGTCTTTTTAGAGAGTTAAGCCAGCAGAGC
Source organism: Rhipicephalus microplus (assembly GCF_043290135.1). NCBI lineage: Eukaryota > Metazoa > Arthropoda > Arachnida > Ixodida > Ixodidae > Rhipicephalus > Rhipicephalus microplus. The sequence goes on from NC_134700.1 coordinate 225,060,395, forward strand.
ATGTGGTGGTCGGTAACTACCGAAAATGGGCGTCCGTATAGATAAGGTCAAAATTTCGCCACCGCCCATACAAGAGCCAATCACTCACGCTCTGTGATCGAATAGTTACGTACAGGGGTGGGTAGGAGGCGGCTGGCATACGCAATAACGCAACCATGGCCATGTTGTTTCTGAGCCAGCACTGCACCAATGCCATGCCCACTTGCATCTGTACGGATTTCCGTAGGGGCAGCAGGGTTGAAGTGTGCCAGAATCGGAGGAGTAGTGAGAAAAGCGATGAGAGTCGAGAACGCAGAAGCCTCTTCGGAGCCCCATGAAAACGGGACGTCTTTCTTGAGGAGCTGCGTAAGCGGCCTCGCTATGTGCGCAAAATTTTTCACGAAGCGTCGGAAGTGGGAACATAGTCCGATAAAGCTGCGTACATTCTTCGCAGATCGCGCTAAAGGAAAGTTTTTGACGGCGCTGATTTTTTTCAGGTCTGGTTCCACGCCATTGGCATCTACTAAATGGCCAAGTATTGTGATTTGATGGCGTTCAAAGTGACAATTGGACGAGTTGAGCTGCAGGCCAGCACGACAAAAGATTCCTAAGATGGCTGAGAGGCACTCCGTATGAGTTTCAAATGTTGGTGAAAAGGAGATGACGTTGTCTAAGTAGCACAAACAGGTGGACCATTTGAATCCTCTGAGCAGGGAGTCCAACATTCGTTCGAAGGTGGCTGGAGCGTTACAAAGGCCGAAGGGCATGACCTTGAACTGATATAGGCTATCGGGGGTGATGAGGACCGTCTTTTCATAGTCCATTTCATCTACCTCTATCTGCCAGTAGCCGGAACGAAGGTCTATGGAGGAAAAATAGTAAGACCCATAGAGGCAATCAAGCGCATCATCTATTCGTGGCAGGCAGTACACGTCTTTTTTGGTAATTTTGTTAAGGTGTCGATAATAAACGTAGAAACGCCATGCACCGTTTTTCTTGCGGACTAGCACTACAGGAGCAGCCCAAGTACTGCAGGATGGCTCAATATTATCCTTGGCGAGCATTTTATCAACCTCACTTTGGATAATGTGACGCCCGGCCGCCGACACCCTATGGACACCTATGAATAGGATGCTCCTTTACAGTGTTAATAGGGTGGGTCATACCAGTAGCTTTCCCCAACGGACGGCCGCTGAGGTCAAAAACGTCAGCAGCAGAACCCGGTGGAGCTCATAAGTCTGCTGCGGCGTTAAGTTGGAAGCAATCATTGACTTAATAACACTGTCGGAGCAAGTGGCAGATTGATGTTGAGCGTGAGGATCATAAGGAGCGGCCATCGTGAAAACATTTACCGCATTGTCTTCTAAGGTGCAGAGCAAAACCAAACAGATCCTTTATGGCAGCACTAGAGGTGTCAAGCTAAAGTTCACAACTGGAAGGCACGTAGAATTCTCTGCAATGGACAGAATGATGTGCGGTAATGTGTGTCGTGGTTTATGAGGACATCGGTGCTAGGGGTCTGAACATAGTCACCGTCGGGAACTGGTGGTACTGAGACGAGCTCTATGTAGGTCAGTGTCTGTGGAGGTAGGCGCGTGTGTCCCGTTGTGTAGAGGCGACTCGGCAGTTGTGCAAGAGGTTCTGTTGCGAGCAAGTGTAGACGGAGCGTACTGTTCGAACAGTCTATGAGGGCAGAATGCGCTGACAGGAAGTCGAGGCCTAAAATTACGTCGTGGAGGCATTTATCAAGGACGGTGAAAAGAACAACTGTGTGTCGATCCGCAATGCTTACATGATCGGAGCACATTCCAACGATAGATGCTCTTCCGCCATCCGCAACACGGACAAACTGAGTGGTCACAGGTGTGAGAACCTTCTTGAGCTTGCGGCGAAAATCACTCGTCATCACGGAAAGTTGAGCGCCGGTGTCGACAAGAGCAGTGACAGGTACGCCGTATACTTGTACGACTATAAGGTTCCATTTCGTCGGTATCGCCAAGAGACGATATTCGGTCAGTCCGAGTGATGCAGCGCCGCCTCCGGGGGCTGCAACTCTTAGTTTTCCGTAGGGGAACCTCGTGGGAAGGCGGGCGAAGACGGTCGGCGGCACTGTGGAGAACGAGACTGGCGACGTTGGGGGGTGGAGAGCGGGAGTAGCGGTGTTCAGTAGCAGTTGTCTAGGCAAAATGGTCGCGGCTGGTCTCTAGGCGATTGGCAGGACGTACATGGAAGTGACGAAAGAAGGCTTGTGCAGGAGGACCCCAGCGACTTCTGCAATGGCGAGAAATGTGCCTGATTTGGTGACACGAGAAGCAGATTGGCTTGTCATCGTGTGTTCGCCATGCGGACGGATTACAGAACGTTGAGGGAGAGCCGGTCTGAAAGGGACGTGCAGGCGTGAATTGGGGCTGGTAGTCGGTGCGAGGAGGTGGCGAGATAGTGTGAATTCTCAAGCTGGTTATTTCCTGCCTGACGACTGCTTGAATGAGGGGCAACGTAATTGGAGCAGAGGGGTCAGGGGACGTTGGTCCCACCTTAGCTGGAGCAGCCGCCACAAGTTCGCGCCTGACGAGTCGCGCCAAGTTGTCACAGGTTTCTGGTGGATGATATGTGTCGAGATACGAGGACGTCGCACCGGTGTTCGGAAGGCGCTGGAACTGATGGGAGATGCGCCTGCTTTTACCTTGTTGGAACCGGCGGCATTCTTGAATGATCGCATCAAAAGATGACACATTGCTGAATACCAACAGGTTGAAAGCATCGTGGGCGATACCCTTCAGGATATGCGCTACTTTTTCAGGCTCGGACATGTTTTAGTCAGCTTGGCGGCCTAGTGAGAAGACAGCGTGAATTTAACCGATGTAGCGCTCCGCGGAAGATTGTGCGCGAGTCGACAACTCATTTTTCGCAGCTTTACGACGACCAGAGGTGTTGCCAAAAAGCTCACGGATCTTTTCCTTGATGCTGTCCCAGCTTGTTATGTCATGCTCGTGGTTGTCAAACCAAACACGAGGGGTTCCGTCGAGATAAAAGATGACATTTGCGAGCATACGTGTGGGATCCCACCTGTAAGTAGCGCTGACGCGTTCGTAGAGGCGTAGCCATTTGTCGACGTTGGAACCCTCGCGGCCCGAGAACACGCTGAGTCTTTAAGGGCGGGAAGCGTCACGAAAGTTGTTGTGGGAGCTGGGTTCACAGGCCGGGCAGAAGGGCGGGTGACCGGGGAGGATGTGGCTGAGTCTTGAGTGATCATGTTCAAAGCCGCGAGGGAGCGTCCGCTTCGGCATTGCGTGGCGAGGACGGGGATCGCACAGCTTCACCAAATATGTTAGGAGAAGGAGACCGACTCGGAGGGGTAGTCAGAGATGTATTTACAGCCGACTAAGCGAGCAGCGCCAGCCACACAGATTAGCTCGCGCCAGTCTATATGCTTTATTTTCTTCAACTCCCTGCACTGGCACGTAGCAATGATATATATATATATATATATATATATATATATATATATATATATATATATATATATATATATATATATATATATATATATGTGTGTGTGTGTGTGTGTGTGTGTGTGTGTGTGTGTGTGTGTGTGTGTGTGTGTGTGTGTGTGTGTGTGTGTGTGTAACGTAAGAACGTAGCGATGGTTAGGAGTTAGAAGTAGAAGTAGAAGCCGAGAAGGAAGAAGCGAAAGGATGAAGACTTCCCGGCCACTTCATCAGTGTCTCATCATCGACGCAGTTCTCCACAAGACGCCCTGACCAAACATCGACTACGGAATCATCTTCTGGCCTCACACAGCGACCAGCATGATGCCAGAATCATCGACTGCCCTTCCCATCCCCAAGAAAACCGGAGCAGCGCACGATGGACCTGTACAGGACTGGTTGGACCTGCTCGAGCTCCACGCAACCGCTGCATCATGGTCGGAACGGGAGATGATCATCAACTTTACCGACTACGTCTCCGGTGAGGCCTTCAAATTCTACCTCATCCACATATTTCAAAACGATGAGTCATGGAAAAAGATAAAACAAGAAATGATCATTTGGTTTAAAGAAGACAATGACGACTACGACGAAGATTCCCTTATAACCGACCATCCACAGACAACCGCGCTCGGTCGCCACAGTCAAAAGCACTGCTCACGCATTGGGACACCAAAAATGAATCGGCATTTGAAAAAAGAGCAATTAAAGCACCCTCTCAATGAAAGGCAGCCAGATCTGTTTGCAGGAAGAGTGTACCCTCCACCGCACTGCGTTTTGCAACTGCCCGATCGAAAACCAACCTTTACGTCATCACTGCACCGTAGCACTCACATTAGTGAGCCACCTTGTGCACAGTACTTTCTGTCTCGCGCCCTTCGACCACCTACTGCTATTTCGTCATTTGGCCCTTCGGTCGCTCACAACGCCCACCTCGCGTCTCACGCATTCACTATGGTCGGAATAGAGTGGAGAAGCTCCGAGCATACTCAGCCAAGCCCAGGTTCTACGGACCATATTCATGCATCAAAACAGTCAACCTCCAAAGTTGCGCAGACAGAGAAACAATCCCAAGCAAAATCTGACCAAATCAAGCGTTTGTCAGTGTCGCCGTTGAGTTCCCAGCCACCTAAGAGTCCAACGAACACAGTATTCTCGGAAGAATCAACTATTAAGCACTGCCCTGTACCAGAAGCGTCTATTAAGAACGGCGTTGCAAGAGCCTCCAAAGACCTCCCTGTCAATTCTAGTGCACCACCTTCATTTTTTTTCGAGAATCACGACAACCCAACGAGTACCAACTATCTACTAGTCACATCAACTATGAATAAAAAGCAGGCTCGTGTTACTAAAGCAGTACCACCTCGTAAGATTCCGCAACATCAGCAGTGTCATCAAGAACTCAAAGAACTCCGGAAACTACGGCAGTTACATCAAGCACAACGACGAACTAAAATGAGATCACAACCAGATTTGTGGCTTAAGGTTGGTCGTCAGAAACGACACCAACTAAAGAAAAGACCAAGTCAACATCTGAGCCATATTCGTAGAAGTAAACGTCAAGGAAGTCTTCTGTACGAGATATCAAGGCTTCATGTACAATCCTACCAATGGAGATACCACCACAGAAAACCACGAAAGAGACTGAACATTACCATTTTCAAATTGCAGGTACACAGACATCGTATCATCAACTTCGGTTCTCGCGAACGTAAGCTTAAAGCAATGCTACTGTCTCAGCTGCGACAAAGAATACAACCACGACAGAAACACCCACGACAGAAAACTCGGCACCTACGACGTCCGACCTTCTAATCCTACAAGGATGTCCAGCATCGTTGGTTCTTCCCAGCTGCTGAAGCCGTGTCATGGTCAGTTCAGTTGTGCAGGACGCGGTTATCTCTTCCAGAACGCCACAGCCAGCCTCGTCCACCCGAGTTCTCTTAGATATGGCTGGACTGCTTCCCTCTGCTGTAGATTTTTTGTGTGAGTTAAGGAACTCCCCTCTGAAATGTAACTATGGTGCATTTTGACATTTTTCGCTCGCTTTAACACCCGTTTTTGTTGTTTTGTTAAGTGTCTGACGCAACTTCTTCCGGGGGGAGAGGGTATCCTGTAACGTACGAAGGTAGCGATGGGTAGGAGTTAGAAGTAGAAGCGAGAAGGAAGAAGCAGAATGAAATAAACATGGCGTATGAGCGAGGCCACGTCCCCCACTCATCATAGCGTCATATATATATATATATATATATATATATATATATATATATATATATATAGAGAGAGAGAGAGAGAGAGAGAGAGAGAGAGAGAGAGAGCTTAGATTCTTGGATTCATATATATATATATATGCTGCCATTCCCAAACATTTTTATTGTCTGGGGCGTACCAGGAATCTCAACTCAATACCACGCACACACATAAAATTGTACGAAGCACTTTTTGGTTTTTACGCATTCTTGTAATTAGCATGTGCCTATTTGCTCATTTTAACTAACACATTCGCTCTAAATCCCGCATTATACAACTAATTACATATCGCTTAAGCCCTCTCATTAGCATAAAACAGTCTTCCTTATTTTCACAATGAATTGCGGAATATTACGAAACTTGTTGTTGAGCAAGAAATAGTTTCCAAGAATCCAGAAACTTTTTTTTTCTTTTTGACCTCTCTCAGCGGTGTTCTTCCCGGACGCCTCTGCGTTTCTATTCCCTACAATTATAGCCATGGTCACCTCAAATAATCACGTGAATTCTTTTAACGGGTGGCGAAACTACGCTAGTCTGCTGTTTTGATCGTTTTACTTTTTTTTCCTTTTGCGCTGCAAAAAGACCACAGTGCAAGAAAGTGCGTTTTTTTTTACTTTTCGTAGACATCCAGAACAACCTTTTATAAGAATCTCGCCACTGCAAAAGAAACAAAAAATGTGAAGCTCACGTGCACTGTGTAACAAATAAAGAAGAAACATTTGCCGTGAATCAACAGCTAAAATTCTCTTGAAATCCTCGCTTAATGCGAGCCCTATCGTCCTGCAAACCGCTGAAACCAACAGTAGGATTTCCCAGGCACAGGGAACGCTTCATCTCACGGCGATGCAATGCAGGTACAGAAAGTGAGTGAGTTCGACTTACAAAGTCCACTCAGCCACAAGTTTCCAGGTCGATGAGTTTTCATGGCCTCCGGCAGCAATATACAGGTCACGGGCTCCATCCCGTGCTCAATAACACGGACAGGCTCAACTCTGCAATCGTAGACGCACCGCGCTTCGGGCGGAAACGGGCGTATGTATTTGTCCAGAGAAATCATGACCATGCGCTGACCGACAAACTGTCGTGGGTGTGGAAGGCTGCTTTCTGTTATTGCGGGGAGGCTTAACTCCACATCCTGCGGTGGAGGCAGTGAAGCCAGAACAGCCTTTGATGCAAGCCGTGTTTCATTGCTGTAGGTAGAGCACTGCGGCTCGAGGTGGTCATCAGTGTGACCCACACTTCCATCAAGTTGGTTTTTGAGGAAACAGCTCAACTGGTGGTTGCAATACGCAAAGTCGCACCTGTGCTGTATTTTAGAGAAGACGAAAATTCTCCAACGAGGGCTGTCGTAGACGTCCATCGTTTCGAAGCGTTATCTTGTCTTCCTGCAAAGCAGCAACTGGTCTTGTCTTGAAGAAGGCAACAGAACTCGCATTCTTTACTTCATGACTAAGTAATGGAGAATCCTTATTACCAGGCTTTTCTTTTTTTGCTGCATATATTGACAAGTTTATATCGAGGCACTTTTGGCCTCTTATTTATTTTCGTGCATCGATATTTATTTATTTATTTATTCATTTATTTATTTATTTATTTATTTGCATGCACGGTACACAAGGGCACAGGGGAAAGAGGGAGAGAGCAAGCTGGCAACTGACACCTGGAGGGGCACAACACTTACTCACTCTTCCGGGAGGAGGAAAGAAACAGAGGAAACAAACATTAGAGGGAAGAAAGAGGAAAGACGTTGAGGAATGAAAAAAAAAATGACGAAGACTTCGACGAGTATGAGTAAAAAACATAAAAAAATAATTAAAAAAACGTTTATAAACAGGTGGCCAGGTCCGTTTGGTTCATAAATGTAAGGAGAACTCGGTGGGCCTGTTAGCGTCGGGAAGCACAACCGCCCGGAAAGAGGTAGTCGTCTAGGGTCGCGCACTTAAGTCCTAGGAATTTATATTCCTTAATCAGCAAAGACCGCTGCGTAGCAAATGTGGCACAGTGCACTACGAGATGCTAAAAAGAGAAAAAGAGAACACAAGAAGAAAGGCAGGGAGATTAACCAGGGCTGAGCCCTGGTAGGCTACCCTGCACTGGGGAAGGGGAGAGGGGAAGGAATGTTATGGATGAGGAAAGAAAAGGTCACTGACTGGACCGACGCGTAACCGTTTCACCATCACAAACGATGAAACAGACTGGTGTCTTTGAGGAAATGCAACAGTGATTTAGTTGCCTTTCGGAAATTGGATGGGCAGTGTTGTGGTTCCAATACTTTCTCGACAGTGAAATCACTTCTGTCGAGTTGATTTAAAACACTGCGCAGGTGAAGCCTCTCGTTTGTGTATGCCGGGCAGTAACATAAGATGTGTTCAATAGCCTCATCGACGGCGCTGTCGTTGCGCTCCGTGCTATCAGCCATCCCTATCTTAAATGAGTAGGCATTGGTGAAGGCTACGCCCAGACGCAGACGGCACAACACTGTACCTTCTTCCCTAGAAAGACCACACGGTAGCCGCAGTCGTAGAGATGGGTCGACACAATATAGTCGATGATGTGCGAACTGTGATAACTGCCACTTCTGGAAGAAATGTCATGTCCTGCGCCATCTTACTTAGCCGAGTCAATCCTAGATAAAAGTACCGACACATGGTTTGTTTGTACGTGTGCATTTCTGGCTGCTTCATCGGCGAAGTCATTGCCGGAGATACCGCAATGACTTGGTATCCACTGGAACACAACGTTGTGTCCTTGTTCGGTCGCATAGTGCGGCATTTCACTGATCTCCTATACCAGTTGTTCGTACGACCCACGACGAAGTGCCGACGGAAGACATTGTAGAGCCGCCTTGAAGTCACAGAATACTGCCCATCGATTAGCCGGTTGTTGCATGACATAATCGATCGCACCTCGCAGGGCAATATTATCCGAACCAGTCAATGTGCTCACGTGACAAAGTTTGTAAGTGATGTTGATGCGTCACGATGGAATGACGATGGCGCTGGTGGAGCTAGTCTGGGTGGTAGATCCATCTGTGTATACGTGGATTCTGTCAGCGTAGAAAGTGTGTAAACAGTCCAGACTCACTCCCTTCAAGGCCAAGGCAGAAAGGACTTTTTTATTTCTTATTCCTGGGACGGAAAGGTGCACGTCGGGTTGTTGTAGGCTCCACAAGGCGGACGGTCAACGCGCCAAGGGTATAAAACCGTATGGTAGCAAGGCGCAGCGAGAGCTGACGACCTTAGAGAACGACGCCTGTGGTCGTTCTGGCAGAAATGACAATCGGCTCGATACCATCCGTGAAATGTGCCGAACATGGGCTCTCGGCACGTCGGTTGTGACGTAGGTCGTAACCGTATGATCCCGAGCCAATATAACTGTTCCAGCGGTAGAGGTAATTCGTGGTAGGCTGAGACAAATATGTAGTGCCTGTGCTTGCACGCTCTGAAGTGCTCGAATGTTTGTCTCGCAAGTTTTAGTAAGCAGAGGAGAACTGTAGTGCAGTAGACCAATAAAAAGTGATTGGCAAAGCTGTAGCATGAAACTCAATGACAGACCCCATCTTTTTACAGCAATAACTTTCAGGACGTGGGCAATATATACCAGTTTCGCTTTCAAGCTAGTCACGTGAGGGCTCCAGCAGACGTCGTGATCAACAATTACACCTAGAAAACGATGGCTACGCTTGTAAGAGATGGGCTGGTCATTAATGCTTATCGGGTAACTTCTCACCGTCTTGCGCGTGAAGGCCACCAGTGCACATTTTTCTGTTGAGATTGTTAGGCCTTGCGTGCGAAGATAGATGCTTGCGACGCTGCCCTCTGTATCCTTGTTCAAACTTGTAGGCATGTCAATGCAGATGCCAAGACACAGATGTCATCAGCGTATATTGAAACACTGACTGTTTCAGGAAGAGCTTCCGCCATGCCAAGCAAGGCAAGATTGAAAAAAAACTGAGCTTAAAACACCACTTTGCGGGACGCGACGGCACGTGTAGTGGTCTGAGGTCGGGCCATCTTCAGTATATATAAAAAAAGATCTTGGTGTCCGGTAGCTTCGAATCCATCGAAACATTCGCCCTCCCAGTTCAATTAACAGCAGTGTGTCTAGTATAGCTTGATGTGAGTATGACAACGTTTCCCCTTTCACATCAAGAAAGAGCGCAAAGAGCGAAGCTGGCGAGAGCTTCAGGCTGGTATGATGTCAGCACCAGAGGGGATTTCCCTGCTTTTAGAAGTGGCACAAGACAGCTCTGTTTCCATTCTTGACGTATGATTTCATCTTCCCATGACCAATTAACTAAATTTAGCAGTTGTCGTCTAGCTGCTTGGCCAAAGTGACGCAGAAACATATACGTTATCCCATCGGGCCCTGGTGAAGAAGAACACCTACGCAATGTCAGTGCAGCTTCTAGCTCTTCCATAGAAAATGAACTATCCTTACTTATATCTCGTGGAACGAGGATATCGCATAAAAGCACATCGGAGAATAGGACTGTCCCGCCTATGATGTTCGCGCAAAAATCCTCTGAAACGTCAATTTCACGGTGGTTGAGACAAAGTGCGAAAGCCTTGAAGGGATGACGTTGCGTGGCGCCCGAGCGAAGACCCTGTAGAGTTCTCCATACATGAGATAATGGCTTGCGTGAGTATAATGACTCACAAAAGCTTTTCCATCTTTGATCCTGCAGCTTGTCTATGCAGCCTTGTAATTTTTTCTGCATACAGCTTGCTACTCTGAAATCAAGAGCCGACTTGGTACGCTTGTATCTTCTCTCAGCACGTCTACGTAACGCCCAAAGCCTTTATAAGTCGATGTCAAACTCTGTGAACTTCTGTGAGCGTGTGAAGCGGCGCGTACACTTTTTCATTGCATCTGCAATTACTTCTTCTAACCCACACGAGGAATCATTTCTGCACGTGTCCTCCACTTGATCTTTATAGTGACCAGTCTATATACCAATTGACCGGCGAGGACGAAGTATCAAGATGCTCAAATGTTTTGCAGGAGCCACAAGCTGCGCACAACGGAGGAGGAGGAGGAATGAAAGAGGAAGGACAGGGAGGTTAGCGAGTTCTCAGACCGGCTGGCTATCCTGTACTGGGAAAGGGGGTAAGGGGGATAAAAGATGAGAGAAAAGTGACGTTGCAAAAAGGAGAGAGAAGGTCATCAGACGATCCACGACGCTGCTTACAGTCTGTCTCTAAGACCACTTGCCCACAGAAAGCGCAACGACGCTCTCGATGCCTTGCGTGCAGAGGACAGTCTCGGCCAGTGTCCTAATACCCTTTCTTCCGACGATTGGCGATTGTCTAGTCTGTCTAAAGCTTTCGACAGTTCTTTTCTTTGCACGCTGAAGCGAGGACACTCGCAGAGAAGATGGGAGAAAGTCTCTGCGCGTCGGGCTGCTGGCCATTCCGATTCGAAACGAATAAGCATTCGTAAAGGCCACCCCAATTTACAGACGCCACAAAAGTGTCTCCTCAGCTCTGGTTATTCCTGATGGAAGACGGAGCTCTAGGTGTTGGTCCAAATTAGGAAGGCGGACGTTGGTGAATGCCGGTGAATCCCACTGACAGATTGTCAGTTCTCGTGCAAGTGATCGAAGCCTTGCAGTGGCGTCCGTTCTTGATAATGGCATAGCTGCACAAGGGGCATCATCATGAGCAGATCGGGCTGCTTCATCTGCACGGTCGTTTCCATCAATGCTGCAGTGGCCTGGTATCCATTGATACGCTATGTCATGTTGTTTCTCTATAGCCCGGTGATGAAGCAGTCGTATTTCCGGAATTAGCTGTTCGTTTGGTCGATGACGATATGGCGAGGCAATGCCCTGGAGGGCTGCTATGGAGTCGGAGAAGATTGACCATGTCTGTTTCGCTTCTTCAACTAGGAACTCCAGAGTGGCACGAATGGCGGCGAGTTCTGCCACCGTGGATGATGTCAGATGCGAGGTCTTGAACTTTATCGTGATGGATTTCTCCAGAATTACCACTGCGCCTGTAGAACTTGTTGAAGTGACCGACCCATCTATGTAAATGTGAATGCGTCTACTGTGTTTCTCAGGCAGATACAGTAATTTTTCTTCTTTTGCATTCCGGAGATGGTTATCAGGGCGTCCAGTGGATGTAGACACCACAATGGTAATGACGGTCTTGCTGCGTGCGTGAAGTTCATGGGAATCACCGTGCTGTGTGGGGCAATATTAGAGCAGAACGCAGAGTGTGGCCTGGAAGCTGGAAGGGAGGCGAGGTGATGCGATTGAATCCGGGTGGCATGTCTTACGTGCGTTCTTAAAGCATCGACAAGAATATAGGTTGTGATAGGGTGTTCATGAGCGATTGCGACAGTCGCTGCTGAGGATGCGCATCTGGAAGCCCGAGGCATATTCTCAGTGCTTGAGCTTGTAATGACTGCAGTACGCGTACGTTTGTTATGCGGGCCTTGCCAAGCACAGGGAGGCTGTAGCGCATGAAGCCAAGAAAAAGTGCAGCATACAGTTGAAGCATGGCTCGTACCGATGCACCCCATGATTTTCCCGCAAGAAATCTTAGGACGTGGGTGATCATGGTCAGTTTCTTCTTCATGTAAGCGATATGAAGGCTCCAAGAAAAGTCACGATCTATTATTACTCCCAGGAAACGGTGGGTCTTTTGATAGCTGATCGTGTGTCCATTAATTCTGATGCGGTATGGCGTCATTGTCTTGCGCGTAAACGCAACCAGTGAGCATTCTCAGATGACAGCTCCAATCCTCGTCCTTGAAGGTAGTTTGACGTCAGTGTAGCCACTGTCTGAAGTTTGACTCGTAGGTGTAGACGCGTGACCCCTGATGCCCAGATGCAAATGTCGTCCGCGTATATCGACAGATGTACGGAGTGTGGCAGGACGTCATTGAGGCCGATGAGTGCAAAGTTGAAAAGTATGGGGCTTAGGACCCCACCTTGAGGTACGCCGCGATAAGTATTATGGTGGCTTGTTGCACCATCTTCTGTCTGAACGAAGAAGGTTCTGTCCTTCAAATAGCTGTAGATTCATTGGTAAACGCGGCCTCCCAATCCAATGCTGCCCAAGGCGTCCAGGATGGTTTCATGTAGTACATTGTCATATGCAGCCTTAATATCCAAGAAAAGTGCCGCAGATAATCTCTTAAGGCTTTTCTGCTGTTGTACAGACGTGACAAGATCAACAACATTGTCTATGAAAGACCGTCCACGTCGAAAGCCGGTCAAAGCATCCGGGTATATATTGCTATGTTCCAGGTACCACTCCAGGCGAGTCAGCACCATTCTCTCCATCACCTTTCCAAAACAGCTGGCAAGCGCGATGGCCATGTCAAGAGGCGATTTGCCTGGTTTGAGCAGGGGCACAAGGCTGCTGCACCTCCACGAAGGAGGAATCAAACCGTTGCTCCACGAGTCATTGTATACAGTTGGAAGGGCACGCCGAGCTGTTTGTCCTAGGTTAGCAAGGGCCATGTAAGTGACTCCATCGGGTCCAGGCGATGACGTGCGCTTGCATGCTGCCAATGCTGCCTGAAGCCCCTCTAGAGAAAACATATTGTCCATCCGAGTGTCTCTGGACACCGGCGCGTTTCGTAGGTTACTCATGTTAATCCCGGACCCCTTGTTGCAACCCTGGCACAGAATTATTCTGCTACATCGTTTTCACGTCGGCTTTAGTGAAGAGCAAGGCAATCGAACGGGCGATGCTGTTGTGGCAATGTTCGTAGGCCGCGGATTATTCTCCATATTTGCGAAAGAGGTTTGTGGGGATAGAGCGACTCGCATAGTGACTTCCATCGTAGCGACTGTACTGCATGGATTAGACGTTGAATCTTCTTTTGTAGACGTCTCGCCTCCCTCAAGTCGTAGATGGATTTCGTGCGCCTATAACGTCGTTTGGCGCGACGACGGATTGCTCGAAGTCGCTCCAACTCCACCTCATATTTGCAAAAATCTGGCAAATGTCCACAACTAAACGTTGCCCCTTGGATAGTGGCCTTCATTATACCTTCTAGGCTTCAAGAGAACCTTCTCGGTTTCTCTCGCATTGCTTCTCTGTGGATGATCTATACTTTGATCATTCTATTCGTGAAGTGGGGGCGATTTGCGACTTGCTTAGCTCCTTGATCTTTATATAGGTGGTGATGTGGTCACTGACATGCGTTTCATTGTCCGCCAATCACTGCACCTTGGTACTTAGGCTACTTGACACAAAAGTTAGGTCGAGGCAGCTACTATATGTCAAACTCCGTAAAAACATGGGAGTGCCGTCATTTAAACAATATAGTTGGTGGTCAGATGCAAAGGAGGACACATTTCTTCCCCGACGGTCCATCTTCTAGCTTCCCCATAGCGGGTGATGAGCGCTAAGGTCACCGGTAATAATCCATGGCCCAGGCGTCGCTGATATAATGGCACTTAATCTTGCTGGGTCGAAGCGGCCTGAAGGCGAAATATATACTGCCACTAGCGTGAAGTTCACGTTCTTACGCTTAACTGTCAGGCACAGGTATTGGTTGCTGTCGTCCAGTGTTACTGGATGCTCAATATATGTGAGTTCACACGTGATGTGAAAAATAACCTTACTGTTTTCGTTACGGGTTGCAGATTTAAAAGGCTTGTATTTAGAAAGTCGTATAGCATTGTGAAGACGTGGTTCACAAATTACGATAAGTGGAAACTGATTCTTGAAAACACATGGTCGAAAATCCGAAATGTGGGGTTTAAGACCTCAAGAATTTTATATAAAAATTGATGCCTCTTTCACTTGTTTACGGAAGGGCTGCAGAGAAAGAGCCATGGTGCTTCTCTAGATTTGATAGCACCGGATTCAAAGCGTCCAATATTTGAAGAGCACTGTGGGCAGCCGGAGTCTGAATATTATTCAAGAGTACTCGAATTGTCTTCATGAGGGTCTTAATCACGTCTATTATTTCGTTATCTTGACTGTCATGACTTACTCTCTCTGAAGTAGCTTTCAGTGGGCGATGCTGCCGCTCTACTGGCGGTGTCACTGACGGCAGCGCTGGCCACGCGTCAGGGTCAATGTTTCTTGCGTCTTTCTGAGGATGCTTGTTGTTGGCACTTGTTGATGCTTGTGGTGGTGAGTGCGTGATATGGGGTAGCGGTGTATCCCTGGCCTTGGCAGAAGATGTCCTAGTAGTTTTCCTATGGCGCGAACGCCGATGTGGCACTTTGGCAGCAGCCTCCCTGTGGGTGGAACCGTCTCTGGCCATCTGCCTCAGCACTTGCATCTTCTTCTTCACATTTGGGCACTGCTTTGATGACGCCTCGTGAGGACCTTGGCAATTGCCGCATTTGCGATGTTCTGCTTGGCAGGCTTCTGTGTTGTGCAACTCCGAGCATCGGGAGCACACAGCAGAGCTTGTGCAAACAGCACTCACGTGTCCTATTTTACAGAACTTCCGACACTGAAGAGGTTTCGGCAGGAACGGCCATACTGTGTGTCGAAAATGACTAACTGTTACTTGAGTTGGGAGACTGTCAACCTTGAAAACTAGTTTCACGCATCGTGAGTTCCCGAGACGGTGGGCTTGCAGGATTATAGAAGCTTCCGTCCCTGGTTTGATTAGAATGGGAAAATCAATATCGCTGATACAAGTGTCGACGTCGTAGATAACGCCTGCCCTAGAGTCCTTGCCATCTGGTATGAAAGAACGTACGTTGATGTTCCCCAGCACATTCACCTTGGTCAATACGTCGAGAGCAGTACGTTGCGTAACGTCTATCGCCAGAACATTCTTACGTTCTTGCGGCCATTGATTCTCACGTCTGTTATTTGTCCCGAAACGAGCGCTTCAAGTGACATAGTCGTGACCTGGCGATTAAGTCGGTTCATGCTGTCAGCTGCATTCAGCGGGACAACGGACTGTCCACACGGACAGACTGCGCACAACGGACTGTCCACACGCCCTTGGCGGTGTAATCGTTCACGCACCAGCACAGAGCCAACTCCTAATTTTTACAACAGCGCTCGGGAACGAAGAAGCAAGCCGCGGCCCTGAATACGGGGAGTGAACGATCCATTCGCCACAAGCTGGTCTGGGTGCTGCTTTAGGAGGTGTCAACGTATAAGCAGACTAGTGTTGTCCATCGTACATAGAATTGCTGGACAGTCACGGCCATCATGGTTGCATGATGAAGCAAGGCGATCCGCTTCCTCGTTGCGCGCAATACTCACATGCGAAGGTACCCACTATGCAGCAGGGCATACCCCAAGTGACAGAATATTGTTGATGGATTCCATGATGCTGTCGGTCTCCTTGCTGGTGAGTCTGCTAAGGGCACCATGAAAGTCGGTGAGGATGACAACCTTCGATGCTGGTAACCCTTCTAGTACGTACTTGGGTGACATCAGTCGCTACTAGCTCAGCCGTCACCAACGATGAGGGGTGCAGTATTTTAACCAGCCGCATGATATGGGTTGAAGGGCAGAGGAAAGCTGCAGAATAACTCAGGACATCGCTGCATACAGAAGCGGCTGTTAATACTTTTGCATAGTCTTCGAAGTTTTTAAATAAGTGTGAATGGGCTAATTGGTATAGTTCCCAAACAGGTTGGTCACACCTTTTGCGTATTCCTGGAATTGACAGATGGGTAGGGAAGGCACATGGGCTGCACTCTGTCGATGTCGGCAGCGCGATAGTTTCGCCGGAATCGCCAGTAATGTTATAAAACAAAGGCGCCATTTTATCCATCCGAGAAAGTGGGCGCTGTAACAGCCTGTTAAGGAGTGTCTTGCCATCTTGGGTTCGGTTCAGACGCTCAATATGATGAAGCGCTCTCTGGTCATCTTGCAGCCTTAGAGGCAACTGGTGTGCTTCAGTCAGTAGCGGGATGGATTGTGCTTCACGAGGTAAGCCAAACAGTACTCGGAGGGCAACACGATGATCCCGTTCCAGCTGAGACATTAAATCAGGTGGTACATTCAAGACTGGCAAAGCATACATAACGTAAAAGAGTCCAACTGATTGGTAGACCTGTAGCGCCGTCTTCTGATGAATGCCATCACCCCTAGCAGTCAAGGTGGCTGCATAGTTGAACAGGGACAGTGATTTTCGCCTCAAAGTTTTAATAGCAGGGCGCCAAGAAAGGCGATCATCGATGATTACACCCGGGTAGCGATGTTGGTGTACCTACTGTATCGGTGTGTCTCCGAGGTAAAGCCTGCTAAGGCTTAGACGAGTGCGCTGTCTTGAATGATACGCGATCGCAGCTAACTTCGCAGGAGAAATCTGCAGGCCAACGTCCTCCAAGTATTCTGAAGTCACATTCAGAGCTCGCTGCAATATACCACGAAGATGTAGACTCTGGGTCAGCCGTCCAGATCTTCGTGGTATATTGCAGCAACGATACGTCCTAGTAGGCTCATAACGTAACTCTTATACAACGGGAACTAGACCACCTTGCCACTCCAAGAAGCGTCACAGTAATTTGCTTACTACAATACATGTGCTCTCCAGTTGGAGCTACTGTCACGTTTCGGTCCCTCGCCCCGCCTCGCTCTTCGAAGTTGCGAAGTGCACTTCCTGGTGACGTTTACGCAAGTCCGAATGTCTCCAATGAACCATGCCAGGGCAAGATACTGCACAAAAAGTATGATTAGAGGTAATTTTATGCGTATTAACCGAGGCAAAGTTTGGCTGCGTTGTTGGAGTAAACGTCTGTATATGTTTTACGCAGTCGACTTTGTGTTGGTTCTCAAGGAAATGCAAAAAATTCCTGCCTCTCTGGTGTGTATTTTTGTCCCTGTATTTTGGGGGATATTATTTTTTTAACGGGAACAGAAAGAAAAATTGCGATAGTATTCGCAGAGTCAACATGTATACTCTGACAGTGGCCGCCCTTGTGCGCTTATAAAAGTAATAATTGTTAGGTTTTAACGACCCAAAGCCAACATACCGTTATGAGAGAGCTGCGGAAATTTCGTGCACCTGGGGTACATTTCAGTCAAAATGCATTAGTCTAAAGCATCCCCTCCCGGATGTGCGAAAGTACGACCATGGCAACGCGGTTTTGATCCCAGGACCTACGGATCAGCTGTCCAGACATATAACCCCCTAGACCACCACGGTGGATTTTGTACGCGTATGTACGTATCAAGAAAGTGCCAGAGACAGCTGAAAAAAAAGGAAAATAACTTATCCAACAGAAGCAATGTCCTGAACAGCAGCATCTTCGATCACATCATGTTTGTTCATGTGTTATTATGTATGAACTGTCGTGCAAGGGGTGATTACCTTCCTTCTGCCGCAACACTGCACGTGTTCGAAGTAGTCGAACCTGCCGGTGCAAGCTAGTATGTGTAAGAAGAGTTCCAAAATCGAATGCAAGCATCCTTCTTTGTACTCAATGTTAATAAATTATGATGGTAGGCGAAAAGCAAAAGCAAAAAAATGTTTGCACTTGGCAGGAGGGGTCACGCGAACCTACATACGGTATAGACCAAAGGCGTCGGCACGACGCCCGGTACCCACACGCGTTCTGATTGTCGCTTGCCAGAAGGTGCGTGAGCAGAATAATCGATAAGACTCAGCACAATGGTGTGTTTGTGTGCATTGTAGTCGCTTCTGGGGGCATGGGCAGCAAGTGATTTTGTTGTTTCTCTCCCAAGCATATCCAGTCGAGCACTTCCAGCTTGCGGAATATTCGGAAAGAGTCTCCTAAAATTAGATCATTCTGCTTGAAATTTAGCACTCTGAAAAGCCATAGTTCCGCCGCAAGGCGAAGTGATTATCGCAGTCGCAACAAGTTGTAATGTCATGCAAAGAACAACAACCACATCGAAACGTCAAGAGCGCGGTTCAAGAAGAGAGATCTCACGAGAAGAAAACACAGAGGACAAGCGTGAGGTTACAGCGTTCACAGTTCGACACCAAACACGCTGCTTAAGCACAAAGGACGCACGAATCGTATGTACGCCGGTATACAAAGGAAGAGCCCGAACTAACTTTAGTGTCACAACTGTAACTTCGCTGTGTTCGAAAAGCGTGCCCTTTTTCGCAAACGGGGGTACTGCAGTGCACGAAGTGACCTTCGTGCGCCCAGTAACTACAATACAATCGTTCCGGTGAAGGCCAAAGACGCACACTTCTGCACCACTGCCAGATAAAACGTGCGGGCAACCACGTATACATCGGGCAAACTACACGAATGGGCCGCCCAGCACGCCCTTCGTGCCATCTCGCTGAAAAAGCTAAAAAACACGCTGATATTCCCTGCAAGATTGGCAGACCGAACGAACGCGAGGTCACCCGTTCGATTACACACGTCGGAAAATAGTTTTCTAAGTTATTTTATGTTGCTCTTTATAAATAAATAAATATATTATTTATTTTATTTACAGGTTACTGCTAGCCTGGGTGCCAGGCTTTGAGCAGGTGTGGGCGATACAAAAGAAGAAAACAGGATAACATACAAGCATAACAATACACTTCCAAGGGTACACTTTGAACCAGAAAAAAAAAATCATGCCGAATTCAACAGGGCACGAAGAAAGGATGAGACATCAGAACATTGCACAACATTAGCAGGTAACAGATTCCACTCATGGCACGTACGGGGAAAAAAGGAGTTTTTGAAGACGTTTGTTTTACATGAAAATTCAGCGACTTTCATTGGGCGATTGGATCGTGTTGGGCGGCAAATGCTCGGCTGGATGTATGTTTCCTTGTTAATTTGAAGTCTATCGTTATACATCAAATAAAAAAATTTTAGCCGATCATATATATATATATATATATATATATATATATATATATATATATATATATATATATATATATATATATATATATATATATATATATATATATATATATATATAATGTGAGCTAACAGACAATAATGCCAAGGAATGTATACGGAAAGTTATTAGAATCATGTAATGTAAATGAGAAAAAAGAAAGGTGGGTGAAAAAGTAACTTGCCATGAGCAGGAATCCTTCGACCTTCGAGTAACGCGTTCTATGCTCTACCACTGAGCTATCACGGCGGCTATCCCCCCAGCCACTTGATTTTGTTTATATGTGAATTTAAACGCGGGGGAGTGTCAGTCAGAGTGTGCCACACTCACCGCCATTACTATAGGTGGCGCTGACTCACACTCCCACGTTTAAATTCACATATAATCCCAATAAAGTGGCTGGGCGGATAGCCGCCATGATAGCTCAGTGGTAGAGCATAGAACGCCTTATTCGATGGTCATATGTTCCCTTCCTGCTCACGGCAAGTTGTTTTCACCCAGTTTCCTTTCTTCTTATTTAGATTACATTGGTTCTAATAACTTCCACTATACATTACTTGGCATTATTGTCTGGGTGGTGGTGGTGGTGGTGGTGTTGCAGCAGGCGGGGTTAGCCTGGCCTTCATGGGCGGCAATCGTTCCGCCTGAGCATCTCCTGAATTTGGAAAATGTCACCACGTGTCAGACAGCCCAGTGTCTCGCAGGTAGACTAACAAAATTCGTTGCACGTTCATCCTAGTTGCCGCGGGTCCTTCAGGAAAGATGACGTCATCAACAGTCCGGTGCCTATGACAGCCTTTTCGCAAGGTGCGGATCATCGCTGCCCTTTGCACATCAAACTGTGGGCAAAGCTGTGGCTTTGCCCACATTTGGCTTTGGCATTATATTGTCTGTTATATCTTACTAATATTGTGTCAAAACACGGAAAAACGAGCCCTTAGGTATACACTTCTTTCCGTTATATATGTATATATATAATGTACGGGGCACGACAGCGTCGACAAACAGCCGGAATTAGCTGAGTGTCTCCATACAATCGCTATCGGAATAAATTTATTAGATCATCACTTCAGTTAACATACGAAGCAATAAGTGTGAATTTATACAGCAGTTTTTATTTAACCTATAAAAAAGTTAGAATCATAGTGAGGCAATCCCTGGTTGTAACTTGTAGAAAAATTCATAATATTCAGACTCTAATAAAATAAAGAGCAAATAATGCAGCTCTTTAGAACAGAGCCACATTCGCTAAACCAGCGCTGTGTCAATTGTGGCCAAAATTATAAAGGCGGTCAATCCCAATCTGTTTCAATTGGGTCTATAGTTGCATTGCAATCGCATTCACGCTCCACAATCAGTTCTTTTGTGACGAGTTGCCACTTACAGAAGGACGTGATGTGGTAGGGCGGAATTAGAACATGAAGAGTAATAAAGACGCCGACTGTCTCGCTGCCTTTTGCCTCTTAGTGTTACTTTCCAGTTTTGCGCTGCAGTATCATGTCCATCTTTATGTCGAAGGCGCCACACATGTAACGACAGACATATAGGAAATAAAGATATTAATCACCGATTTTCTCTTTGAAGATGAAGCGTTCCGGAACGACAATTCATAAAAAGAGCTCTAAATCAGAAGAGCTGGAGCAATTTTGTAGGCCTTCAATGAAATAGCTGCTATGAACAACCAAAAAACGCCACCGACTGCTGAAATAGTGTGCCTTTTGCCAGGTAGGACGACTCCTTATTCAAGTGTAGTCAACACAATTACGCCCACATGACGAAAGACCACACTATCGGAAGCACTAGTATGAAGTATTATGTTAAGTTTTTCGCAAAATACTGCTGTGCGATACAATGGAATTGTTTTAGACTTCTTTTACGAGCTAATTCACACCCAAACGAAATGTTCCAGTCTGTATGAGCCAAGTGAAAATTGTACTCCTAAATAGAAAAGATGTGGATTTTAGCCGCGATATAGATTTGCGGTATTAAGGGGACAGGAACAAATAGGCGAAAAATTGTTGGCGCAGGCACAACCAGAGTTTCTGTGGCAAAAAAAGTTTTTTTTTCAGCTTCAGGTGATTGAATCCTTTGTAATAAAATGTCACGTATTCACTGCCAAGAACCGCTAAGGTGTCATCATCATCATCATCACCATCATCTTCAGCATTATTATCTACATCATCTTCATCTTCTTCTTCTTCCTCAGCCTGACTACGTCCACTGCAGGACAATGGCCTTTGCCATTTTTTACGGTTAAAACTACTTCTTTTGTTAGTGATATAGCTTTGTTATTGGTATAGTTATTGTTACACCTGGGGTACCCATTCTCACTCAGTTCACTTGTTCAAGTTAGTCACAGAACAAACACACGTTGACTTTTTGTGCTGATGGTAGCGTTCAGCGAAAGCCATAAGAGATACAAAAGAGCTGCATTCTGTGTGTTATCGTCAGTTTCGTGCTGTCCAAGAATTTCTGTGCCATCATGCCTTAAGTTGCCGAAGGAAGTAAAAAAAACTGCATTTTTGCACCACATCAACAGGCCTGCATTGATGCTTTCGACTTGTTTCTCTGCTATAAAGAGATAAAAAAAAAGAACCAACTAAAGCATGCCGGTTAAGTTCAATCAATCAATCAATCAATCAATCATTTTATTTCCTTAGGTAAGGTGGAGTACAGGACTAAAAGCTCAAGAGCTTGACGAGGTCCTGACCCCGTTCACAAGTTGACAAAGCAGCAGGAATGGCAGTCAATCATGTACAACAAATATGAAATAAACATACAGGTATAACATCACAAAAAAGTAATACAAAAAGTTTATGAAAACAGTGCTAAGATAAAAAGAGAGTAGTTCAAATGTATGGTCATGAAGTGGCATGAACATGAAAAGCAATAAGAAAAAGGAAAGAATGGGCATAAATTTTGAGAGATGTATCATTGAGGATAATGTATCAGTTGGGCGAAGTGTTTAATCTGACAGTTTTGTTTGGAGGAAGGATCGAAATCTTCGCGGTTTAAAAAATTTAACAAAGAAGGTAGTCTGTAGGACAATGATTGTTTGTCATAAAAGGTTCTTGGGGTGGGTACAGTCCAAACTTCTTTGTGTCTGGTGAGTCGAACACTTGTGTTTACGCTAAGTTTAGCAAGATGTATTGTGGTATTGGTACAATGTTTGACAAACTCTTTATAGGATAACATCAGCCTGTAGTTGTACAAAAAGAAAACTGGAAGAATATCATGTTTTATAAAAAGAAGTTTTGTAGAGGACAGATAGTGTTCAGCCGCAATATGTCGTGCGGCCCTTTTCTGTAGTAAGTGCAACTTGCGCAAATTCGTCACACCGGTTGTGCACCACACTAAGCTACAGTACTGTAACAAAGATGATACCAGTGCATTGTATATCATAATTTTCACCTTAGTGGGAAGAAGAGATCGCATACGTGCGAGGTCACCAATGGCTGATGACATCTTTGAGTACAGAATATCAACATGTACATTTCACGTAAGGTGTCGTGAAAAATATATACCAAGAATACTAACAGAAGCAACCATGTCTAACTGCTGAGAGCCCAGAAATAAGCTCATATTATTTATCAAGGTTTTTTCTTTCGGCGTATATAATATGACTTGTGTTTTTGAAGGGTTTAGTTTTAGTAAATTCACTGAAGCCCAGGTATCTATAGCAGACAGTGTTTCATTAGCCATTTCTTCTATCTCTGTTTCCATGCTCCCTGTAATAAAAACTGTTGTGTCATCGGCGTAAGAGACAAATGTTGCGTTTTTTGTACAGTGTACAATGTCATTACTATAAATCAAAAATAAAAGTGGCCCTAAAATACTTCCTTGTGGCACACCTACAACGACCGGCTTCCTTGCAGATATTTCATTGTTCGCATCTACAAATTGTGTCCTGTCTGAAAGGTAGGATTTTAAAAGAGCATGCGCTGTCCCACGCACACCATAATTTTCTAATTTGCTGAGAAGGATGGAATGACTGATTAGGTCAAATGCCTTAGAAAAATTGACGTATATGCCTAATGCCATTTTTTTACGCCGATATGCATCTATGATTATTTCTTTATGAGTCAAAGGGCTGTTTCAGTAGAGTGATGCTTCCTGAACCCATGTTGAAAATCTTGAAGGAAATTGTGGTGATTAAAAAATGATAACAATCTGATATGCATTAATTTTTATTGCTTTTGAAAACACTGAGATTATTGAAATAGGTCGATAATTGTTAATGTTCTCTTTAGTACCATGCTTGTAAACAAAAACAACGCGTGAAATCTGCATTTGTTTTGGAAATACACCTGTAGATAATATTAAATTATAAATATGGGTAATAACAGGGCATATGATGTCAAGCACATGCTTTATCGGGCGAATCTGGATACCATCGGCGTCCAAGGAGCGGCTGTTACTAATAGTACTGAAGCAAGAAAAAATTTCCAGTGGTGTAGTTGGGGCAAGAAATAGAGTGTTACTAAACGCGTTTACAGGCAGGAACTGAGCATAGTTATTGAGGCCATCAACATTATTTAACTGAGGTTTTAATGAGAACAACTCATTAAACGCATCCGGTATCGCCTTTCCCGAAAGTTTTTGGCCATTGTGACTCAAAACGTCCGGAAGTACTGAAAGTGAAGTAGGCTTTAAGAAAGCATTCAGTTTGCGCCAGACCACATCACTTTTTTGATTGACGGGGTCACTAAACATTGCTACGAAATAGGCATTCTTTGCATACTTAAGCTGACTTGTTAGACTATTTCGATATTTTTTAAATTCGCTTAGGAGGGCTGGATCTGTAGACTTCACAAATTGAGCATACAGGGCATGTTTGCGTTTAATCATACGAAGAAGCTCAGGCGTTAGGCAAAGTTTGCGTGCCCTGGATGCCCGTGCCACTTTTTTCTTGGGGAAATGATCATGGAAAAGTGTTTGGAAAGTGCGATAAAAGCATTGTATGCAACGTCACTATCTTTCGATCTGTAAATGCTATGCCATGCCTCTTGGGCAATAACTTTGCGAAATTCTTCAAGATTTGATGAAGTAACAGATTGAATAAGAACTGGCTTTGTAGTTTTACTAGCAATGGAGTGCATTTAATTTACCAGTAACGTTCGGTTCACTTATCCTCAAGCGGGAGAGCAGCACAAATATAAGGATGAAAGGTGAACGAGAGGAGTAAGAAAAACGAGAGCGTGGAAAGGGAAGCATGTTAACCAATCTAGAACGTCTAGTAGACATCATAACAAAGGATCTTAGACAGGGTAATGAAGATAAAATCAGGCATTACATTCTTTCTGCCTAGGCAGAAAAATTCTGCGTCGCTGAAAATAGACGGGAGGCTCACCCGCTTGTCACCTTTTCTTCGAATATACAAGGCCTCAATGACCTCTTTCTCTATCTGCTCTGTACAATGGGACCGTATCATAATGTCGCTAAAAAAGGGTGCACAGCCGCATTTCTGACAATGGGCCGCGAAGTTTAACGGCGTTGTAGAAGAGCGCCAAGATAGGCTGGTTAGTCGACGTCATTCCTAAATGCTTTAACTGTGTCAATATTAACTAGTACACAAAGCTGTTTTCGGCTTTATCTTTGTCCCTTTTCGTATTAGCGCAGTTTATCAATTCAGAAAGAATGGCACCGTGTCTGACATTGAATGGTCGTGTTTCCTTAGACAAACGTTAATCAATCTTCCATTTTCGCCGATGTAAGTTTTTTCGCATAGTATTGGTGCCTGATAGGCCTCTTTGCAATATGTGTAGCGAAACGCATGTTGATTCCACAGTTACCAGGAACACTTGAATGACCTCTGCTTTGACTAACAATGCTTTTATACATTTTTTGCGCTCATGGACTAAAGCTTATGGGGGGCTGAGTGACTACGCCGATTCCATATCATCTGGCCACATTCTTGAAACCATGTGCTACTCTGTGACTATACGGTATAACCGTGTACTTTATTGCTGTAGTTGCATGTTCATGACACACCCTCTCTGCCTCCCCCCAGCCTGCCAGTGCATCTCTGTGCTCCTCATCCCGTATGCGTGGCTTCCACCACGTATAAATTCAAGTTTAAGAAGCCTCTGACCTAAAGGCTCTATGCTGAAGCCATTACATAAGCGTTATTATTTTGTCAGCAAGAAACAAAGACAAATCAAAACATTTGATTATATTTTCTTGCTACAAATCTGTAACGGTGAGGTTTGCGTGCACTGCAGTGAAGCTGACATTGCTGCTGTTACAACAATGCTTTGGGGTTGGTGATGAGCATGTAACACTCATATTAGCGTAATAGTTTACGATTACTTACCAATGAACTACTGCACAAGCAATTTCAATAAGGCTACTCAAGCACAGCATCATAACCTTCAAGCACTCGGGACAGGCTGCGACAAAAATAAGGAATAAGCATGCCGAAAAGCTGATGCTACTCGACCGAGTGACAGAAAAGGGGAAACTCGAACGTCATCCACACTGAATAATCTGCTGAGTGGATGGAAACTGGGCCCTAGGTGTCGAATTCTCCGCGTTTTCAAAAGGTGCAACGAATCTAATTGGCAATATGTGCTTACAAATTAGTTTAGTACTTATTATCACAAATTACATCTTGTTCAAAAAAACTACTTTCTGCATAAATAAACTTGTCAGCCTAAGCTTTCAAAATCAGAGCACATTGTTGTTGATGCTACGCGCACAGTTTAAGAGACATGAGTGCGAGAAAGATGGCAGTCTACTGGCAGTCGGCATCACGTTTGCTGCGGAAGCTTGTTATTAACACATCAGCCTTTTACTCGAGTTCCAATTCTCCTACAAGAAGCCTCATAACATTCCCCAAATTATCAGTGATTCCAATATCAGCGCTGCTTGTGGTTTGGAAAGCGCGAAGCGATGAGGGGATGGGGCGCAATAAAAGGCATCGCGCTTTAGTGACGACCTGGTTTACACCCTGTCCGAGCACGTGGCTCTAAAAGGGAGTCTGCCATGGCGACCTAGGTTGGCGGTGTTTGCTTCTACACGTCATGTCAGCCGTGACACCGACGCCTGCGGGCTCGTGCGCGTCTAGGATCGCAAACAACGACTACTCATGTGTCGCAGAATTTTATGGCTGCAGTAGCCCCACTGCGGCGCTTGTGCACGCTTCCGAGTCGAGGCAATATCCTAACTTTCTGGCCGCTTGCGTGCGTGTGTGCTCACATTTTGTCTCCCGTCGCAACGCATGGTGTAGTGAGGTCAGGAGGCCGCTTCGGGGCATGTTATAGCTTTTGCGCGTAACGTGGCTCCCACGCATGGTAATAATATACATGTATATGCACCCAGTAGTTCGCAAGTGCCAAAGCCGGCGAGTAGAACACGAGGCCAAAGATAAAGGGTTCTGCTATAAGCAGGTCAAAACAAAGACGTCAGCTTCGAAAGAGAGAGAAAAAGAGAGAGAGAAAGAGAGAGAGAGAGAGAAATGAAGATGAGAGAAAACTGTCAGTAGTCAAACTGGAGAAAACAGACACTTGTGGGTATATTGAAGATTCGAAGAAATCAAGGCAGCGGAAAAATCGCAGTTACATGATCTCCTGCACCGTGCGTCCGTCCACCTGTTCGTCCATTTGTCCAACCGTGCATGATTGCGTCCGCCTGCCCGTCCAGCCATACGTCCAGCCATCTGTCTCCTTTGCGCTATAGTCGGCGACTTCAACGTCGACATAATGAAAATTAGGGCCTAGTTAAAGCCACTCATCATTCACTTCACGGAAGATCCCGCGTTTCTTCAGCATTGCCTTTGTTAAGTGGCCTGATTACTGCTTGACATTTGCCATTTCATGGTATTCAATGATGTCCTATCTATGAGAAGAAAGAGAAAGAAACATGAGAAGAAAGAAAGAGAATCTTTCATAAAAGAAGCTTGGCCAGTGTGCTGTCTCTCAGCCTTACTCTAAATATGCCAGAAAACGCATTTAAGGAAACGAAAAAGTTGGAAGGAATAGAAGGAAATTAAAGGTACAGATGAGGACATAGCATAAACGAACATGTGTTCCCCCCTGAGACCTCCCTGCAAGGTAACTTCACAAAGTCATTGCACTTCACTTAGTCTATTGACGGGAACCAACAGCACTGCGGCAACTGAACTGCATTCAGCGAAATGACTCTATGGTCAGCAACAGAAGAACTACACAGGTTCCACGCTCCGAAAATACTGCGCCAGTGACACCTCGTTACCTTTACGTCGCGACGACGTGTAAGACAGCGGGGAACGAGGTGAGAACACGAATTCTCTCGGCAACATCCGACAACCGTGTTTCCCTTAGTTTCCTGTTTGTCCCGAATGCAAACGAAAGAGAGAGCCCGAAAGCAAAGGAATGCCTATAGGATGTGTGACTAGCGCCTTCAACGTTTCCGGCCACAGAGCCCACTGCTGGGGCCCATTAATTCCGCTTCGCCGCCATCTCTTGTTGGAACACTGCCAGACGCTTTATTTTTCTGCTGTGCCGCGCAGTGGCGGCCTCTTCGGTTGGACGCGTCTAGTGGTTGCTGTGGGCCGGCAGGACGACAGTAATGAGCTATCGTGGGCGTCTTAACAGTACTCTGGGCCTTCAGATTAATGTCGGCACCAGCGTTTTGGCGTCACTAGGTGATCGGTGGCTTTCGTAGTGATAAAAACCAACTAAACTAACTGGAGGTGAACTGTGAAAGACTCGGGAAACACGTGTTTCTTTTTTTTTTTTGCAGCACCGCTTACATTCTTTAGACGTAGGTAAGTACACTAGCGTTCCTCCACGAAATTTACGTCACCTGAAACAATACAACGCATCAAAAGTATTCATGAATTCCACTTTTCAAAACGGCAGTACGACATTATGACGCATGCCACAGTGCTGGAGTCCAGGATCATTTCGAATCTCTGAATGATTGGCGTAGGCTGGGTGGGGGTGGAGTGCAGGCTGTGTATTCAAGCACATATCTGTAAATAAATATTCAAAATTTATGTTTATCGATATACACGCACACATACAAACGAGATGCACGCACTCACATCGATAGGTAAATAATCGTTAATTGCCCCCCCCCCCCCTTCACCAAGAATATTTCTTGCTACGCTCTTGACCGGGGGTACTACAATTGCAACAGAATCGAAAGTTGGGCTAGTCGGATAAGGATGGTATAACAGTCAGTTCAAGCGCACGAATAAACAGAAAGGAAAAGAGGACAAGCGCTTGTCCTCTCTTTTCTGTTTATTCGTGCGCTTGAACTGACAGTACTACAACTGGTCTACGCAAATTAAAGTAAGCGAGCATTATCGCATTTCGCTTTCACTTAGACGCGATCAAACCCACTCAGCAGTGCAATACCGTATTTCAGTCGACGGGAAATTTTCTTATACTGTCTATTTCTGGCTGTCTTGTTAGCCACACAAGCATGCAGGAAGTTCTATACATTTAAGATGCTCATTTTATTTGTAAAATTTATATTTTACGTAGCCATTATTTCAACGTGATTGGTTTTTTTTTCCCAGTCCAGTAGGCATACAACGGCACCCCTTTTCTGCAAATTTTAGAGGCAAGTAGCCCTAGCTTTGTGAACTCGCTACACTTCTAGTATCGCTGAGAAATTCATATTGACATTAACCAGACTACACAAAAGAGCGGTGCAATGACCATCCGGCAGCATTTTTCTTGATTTTCATTGCGCTCTGTCTGGACTCTATAGGAAACTTTGCCCGTCTTAGAAGGGATAGCACTGATACCAAATGATTTACTCGGGCAACGTCCTATAAATGTGTACTACACGAAGGCTGCGTTGATGTGCCAGACAAACAACAGGTACAAATACTGTATAACCAACAACTGATAGTCTAGCATCTCGATCTGACCATGCACACAATCATCGATCCTCTTTCACCACGCCTTTGGCAGGTCTATCTTGTTGGTTACAACATCCCATCGTCTCCATTACACACATAGCGTACCACCAGACAGAGTCACGTCTGCCATGATTGCGCAGTTCATACTTGTCATGGTGATTAGTCCACCAATTTTGTTTGTGTATTTCTTTGTTGACTGTCCAAAGAGATTGATCAAGCAAGATACAGCGCTAAGAGAGACGGCTCTCGTGAAATGTTCTACAGAGGCTGGAGAAGTCTGGCTCTTCGGAACGTTTACTCGATGGACGCCCATTTGTAAAAAGAGTGCGCTGTCTTGAGCAACTGCTGATGACGTGAGACAAGCCAAATATTTTCTGATTAGGCATGAATGTTAAGCTAGCGTTAACAATCTAACACGCCATTCTCCTATTGAATTGTCTTTTCGTGGGATCTCTTCAACGAGGAGGAGGAGAAAGAAATTTTATTCATGAAAAAAAATGATAGATGCAGGCAGCCGTGGTGAGGCCCTAAGTTCAGGGCTCCGCCTGTATTAGCCGTTCACTAGGCCTGGTAAAGCAAAGCTATTTGGCTCTGCCTTAGCCTCGTCCGTGAACCAAGAGGCCCACACAGATGTTCAACAACTGAGACAATGCTTGCGATAGCTGGAAATTGACAAATAGAGTTTCTTGCGTACTCCGTCAGGAAAGTACCAACAGTTCAGCTAGCCAGCGTTGAGATCAGAACACTGGTGCCATCCCGTAGACTAGGACGCATTCGAAGTAATGCGTTCTTCAACTACTTATATTTCGCGTCCTTTTAGTTAGCATTTCTTACACTGCAGCTAAGCGCGATGCTCGAAAACAAACCGACACATGTTATATTGAAACGTACGTCGGCATAGCATGCTTGGGCGTGAAAACTAGATATTTGCAGCTGTCACCGAAGAGAAAAATTACCTTATATAGGGTGAAATCGCATTGAAATGTAATGCAAATGGGACATTGCTGTTATTCTCTCGAATTGAGGAAACGTACCTTTGTTTTTATTCACACGTTTCAGCTAATAATTAACATCTAGTGTTCTTAACGCAAAGTTTCTAACTAGCTGCGGCGACTGGGCGATAGAGAACATTTTGTGCAAGTGCTGCTAAAACACGTTCCCCTTTGCTTTCGGGCCCACGATGCACTGAAAGCACTCTTGTGGTTTTTGAGTGCAATGGCCTTGGCGAACGCCTCTGACTAGTTGGCGGAGTCCAGAGCAAACGAGGAAATCTACTGCCTATTTCCTCCTTTCCTTTGCTTCCCTCACTTTTATTTTTTCCCGTTTCCTTAGCGTAGGATAACCGACTAAATTGTTTTCTGGTTCACCTTTCTGCCCCGAACCTTTTTCTTTTTTTATTTCATTTCCACCTTAGTAAAGTGCATGCTGTCAAACAGGACGTCTATTACAGGACATATTTTTTAATGTTACGATTCATCAGTACAAAATGTCATCATCATCATAATTATTAATGTTGTCAGCCTCTTTATGACCACTGCAGGATGAAGGTATCTCTCAATGATCTCCAGTGCTGCCTATCCTGCTTCATCGAGGCCGTGCTTGTTGCCAACAGCAGTTCAGTAAGTTATCGCCTCATTGGTTACTACACCGCCACTGCGCAAAGCCACCACTTGTACGGACTCTGATCCACAATGCGATCCCTATATATGAACTGGACTATGCCTATACATACTGTGCTCATTCACGCGTTATAAGCCCTATAGAGTATATAGTATATAGTACATTGTGCCGCTGATAAGTTTTTTCTTTTTTATTTCTAATTTTTTTTGTTTGTGTGTTTAGCTTGTACATTACTGTCATCATGTTGGGATAACCGGCTCTAACGTAGCCTACCTTCCCATATTTTTCCAAATATAAATAAAAATTAGTAAGCTGCCAGGCCACTTTGATACTTGTAGTTCATTCTCATAAGGGCTTCCCTATACAAAGCAGCTTCGTAGGCAACGAAAAGGATAATAAATATTACACCTGAACTGAATAACTCAGCCACATCAAACCATTCGCGACTTGGAACTCAAAATTCAAGTAGTTTCTCATTGTTGTGGCTTTTAGGTACTGCAATGTCAATCGCTAGGCATACCTCTTTGATACCTCGGGGATACCAATAGCTATACCAATAGCTGGAGGTAACTTTAGCATAGGTCTAGGTGCCGACATCAATTGATTCAGTATTTTAATCACGCACTAAAGTCACTACATCGCTGCTGACTGCATCACCATAGCTGTGTTCCGATTCTTAGACAGCACGTAGAAAGTCTACAAAGACTGCTTGGAAGACAGCATCGAGTCCATGCTGTCCGAGGAATGGAACACATTTAGACGGCTTTCCCAGGACGATGCGCCACCTCTCGTCGAGAAAAAAAAACTAAAATAAACAAACGTAACAGTTGTAATTTCTGGCTTATTTCATGCTGAAATAAAAAACAAATAAACGTTACTCACATTGAGCGTCTGGGAAAGCGTCTGTTTGTGTGCAGACGATTATTCCGGCGAGATTTGATCTATCTGAGCGATTCGCTTGGCCGCCATCTTGTTTAGACAGCAATGTAGCCTACATTGTATTTGTCTACGATGCGGTCTTCTCGGAGCTGTCTATATTGCCAGCTACGTGAAAATTGGAATAGGACTTAAAATGGCCGCCATCCATTTAGCTGTCTATATAGCCGTCTACGGTGAGTATTGGAACACACCCCATGTAGTGGTCCTCATCAGAACATTGCGGGCGCAAATGGCGCTGGAACGTTGCCGTCATATGAGTGCATAAATGCGTTGTTGTAAACAATTGTAGGGTAGGATCAAAACTTAGTTTACTAAGCTGTTTAATTTTTTTGTATCTGTGCTTTTTCATCGAACCCTGAACAGACACGGCTTCAGCAAAAAGAGAGCCCTGCGAGTACAAAGCACGACAGAGACACTGGCTGCTATTTCGCCACTGGATTTTGGTAGTGGTTAGAAGGGGAAGAAAGCGCCTTGTTTCTGCAGCCCGGTATGGAGCATGGCGCATTTGGCTTGCGTAAGTCGAATGTCCATGCGAAAGACCCCTCTCTCTCTTTCTTCCCTCTTTTTGCTTTTGGGTGTTCGCGATCCGTCTCTTTCCGCAGGTGCGCTGTCAAAGGGGTGCAGTGCACCTTCGTTGTTCGTCAGGCACCTCGCCGAACGACGCGCAAAGGGTCAACAGTACTTCGCTGACCTGGTCGTTCCACGAGTTCTTTTCTCAGAATGAGAGGAGGGAGGAACTCGGAATGCTGTAAAAAAAAAAAAACAGGAGGAAATACCACGCTTCGGCACAGTAACGCCCGCTCACGCTCTGTCAAGCCAGGCGTCAGGCACTGTTCGTTACTGTGGCAACTAGGTCGACATTACTTTAAAAAAAAAAAGCGTTTCATGGATTTTAGCTTCGTTCGCCAGACTTTGTGAGGCAATGAACTTGAAACTGCGATAGATTTAGATTGTCTAGCACACGTCTTTTTTTTTCATGTAGGGTCTTGATCTCAAGACGTATCAGTGAACTACTTCACTTAGAGATACCCTCATTTTTTGTACGTCTCTTGAGAGCATCTTTGGAAACATAGAAAAGCTTCGATGCAGTGCGAAGGAAGGGTGTCATGTCATGAACAGCAATCGGTGGTTTTTCATGTCCTTTTCCTCCTAGGAAGATGTGTATAATATTCTCCTGTATTTCCGGAACCTCCTAAACAAATAAATAAAATATATAACGAGTATAAGTTAATGGCTAAAATAATAAGATGCTCTCTAAGACAATTGGATGCCTTTTTCTCGCGCATTGTCCCTCCTTCATACCAAAATTTAAAAATATTTCCTCTTTGTCGCCGGGCACCGAATGAACGATGCTTTTGGTTAAAGTAGCTTGTAGTAACAAGGTAAATACTTACGTTGCTGTACTGACGCAGGAGTACTTCCATGCACGGATTCGAAAATTCGACCAAGCAATATTTCGCCACTTCTTGACGGGTCACGAACGCACTGACCCCAGCCGCATAATCTTTACATTGCGAACGCTGTGAGCAATCATGAAATTTACACACGAAAAGGAAGACAAGGACCAGCACTTATCGCTGGAAAAGTTAAACAAAAGAGAAGTTTTTGTATTACATACAGAGGCCGGCAAAGTCAAAATGTGACGTTTTGCCCCGTGTCTCAATTTACCCCAACCTACCATGAAGTGTGGAGGAGGAGAGTTGTTGCATTCGACAAGGATTTGGCGGTAAATAAAATGAACCAACCACATTTCTGGGTGTAGGGCTTGTGGACATGGAGCACAGAGTTGACAATTGAACATATTGATTTTCCTTTTTACCAGTGCGAGCGTGTATGTGCATGCGTTTGCGTGCGTGCGCGCGTGGGTGTGTGTGTCTGGTTCTGTTTGCGTGCGCGATCTCACACGTAAATGTGTATAATTCATTGTACCAACCAAATGAAGGCCACTCTCATTTAAAAGCTATAGTTTCCATCCACAGTATTGAGCAGCCGTGCGCATTGTGACCAGGTGGTCCAAATTTCCAGAGCCCTCCACTACGGCATCTCTCATAATCATATGGCGGTTTTGGGACGTTAAACCCCACATATCCATCAATCAAATCGTACGCATTGTGACTTCACCAAATGCCCCAAGACACGCACACTTGCGCATGCGCACTCAAGCTCACATACCAACGCGCGTGCCCACGCATCACTACCAAAGCCCACTACTGCGGGCACCTCTGAAAGAAAACATATCGACCAGCTCAGCGGCAGGCCCAGCCTGCCAGACTTTTCCCCTAGACGTCGTCAGCATTCTGCTCCTGCAGCTTTTCTCGTGGTGGCAGCGGCCACTTCGCTCGCATTAGCCCGATTACCTTCGCAACGCCGGGCACAGCCACCCTCCCGCGATGCATGTATACGCAAGTGCTTATGAAAGCGTTCAAAGGGAACCGAGGGCGGGCGAGTTAGCGAGAGCACCTTGCCAGGGGTTCAATGCCTTTTTCTCCTTCATTGAAAGTTCGGGCAAGGAGATTCCTGTGTGCGCGCTTGCGAGCAATTTGCGGGCAATTTCTGCCGCCCTGCCGACCTGTGTGCCCCGTTTGGCCCTCATTATTTCTCGGACTTCTATAGTTATGTTTAAATAGCATTACTTTTTTGTTTCTGTTAAGGTGGATAATTGAACGCAGTTACGTTCGTGCGTTGTTCCGATGCGTTCTAAATATGGGAACAAGGGGTATGCGCAGAGCAAAAAGCAGAGTAATCTGCGATGTATTAAAAAAACGGGATGTGTAGAGGTGTTTCATATTTCGCGTAATTCAGTTAAACAGCGATCTCCCAATTTATTGCGGTGCACATAGAACACGTTAGAGATTGCCGGAAGTGTCCATGTGGCCCCACGTTGTGTATATCAGGCTCAGCAGGCCTACAGTTTCCAGCAGATGTGAACTACATATTTTCACGCCGGCCTCGTACGATGCTGAAGACCAGCATGGGCTGTTCAAGTATATCATGATGCATTAGTTTAAGGTTTTCACCCATGTGTTGTTGCACTGCATTGGGAAACAGGTAATTAAAACCTTCACCGTACTGTTTTGTAACATATATGACAACGTTTTGCTGAAATGGAAAAAAACTTAATCTCAGTCCTGCAGGACGCGCTTAGCGTGTATAGCGGGCGTCTCCCACGTAGGGACCGACAGGGAGTACCTGGCGGCCGCTTCGTGGGCGTGCTGGACGGCCCACTGCTGGTCGGCGAGAAGTGAGCTCCTGAGGGACCTCTCCCACTTGTCTGAGGTAGAGTCGGGAGGAGTTGTTCTACACTCCCAGAGCATGTGTGCGAGTGTCACTGTGTGTCCACATGATGGGAATGTGCCGCTGGGGTATGCATCAGGATAATAAACGTGAAGCGTGGCAAGGTTTGGGTACGCGGGGGTCTGCAATAGGCGTAGGGTTAATGCCTGCGGTCTGTTAAGTTTTAGATGGGGGGGGTGGAAAAATGCGGCGTTCAAAGTAAAAGTGCTTTGTTATGTCATTGTACGTAATGGGTGCATCCCAATTGGTCTCTAACTCGGCTAATTGGGGTTGACCTGTGGCGGTGCGGTTGGTATGTGCGCGCGCTGCATCATGGCGGATCTCGTTGAGGTTGGATAGGGCACCCGGCACCTGGCCGAGATGGCCGGGAACCAGATGACAGTGTGGCGCTTCAGGGCACTCGGGTCCACTCTGCGCAGGATACGTAACGCCTGGTCGGATATGACTCCGCGTTCGAAGGCTTTCATGGCCGACCTGGAGTCGCTGTAGATGAATTCCCGTTTGCTGTCGAGCATAGTTATAGCTATAGCTACTTGCTCCGCTACATCGGGATTTCGTGTGAGGTTTGTGGCAGAGATAAGAGTCTGCTGTGCGGATGATACCGCGACTGCGGCGAAGGCTCAGTTGTTGCGATAGGCAGCGGCATCCACGAACGAGACGTTGTCCGCTTCTATGTCTAAGCACTTGAGAATGGCGGTCGCCTGCGCAAGACACCTGCCTCTGTTGTATTCAGGGTGTACACTTCGTGTAACGGGAGCGATCGTGATAATGTCGTGGACTTCACGGGGAATTAGAGTCAACTCTGGGGGGGGGGGGGGGGGTTCTCTGGCCATCGAGGAGAAGAAGCCGAGCTCGCGCATAATACGGTGGCCTGCCTTGGTGGGCGTTAGTCGGGTCAATTACACGCGTTCCTGAGCTTCGGCGATTTCTTCTAGCGTGTTATGTACGGCAAGCTTGAGAAGTTTGTGCGTTGGAGTGGTGATAGGGAGGCCAAGGGCTCGTTTGACCACCTTACGAATAAGCGCATCGAGTTGATTGCGCTCAGCACGTAGCAATTTCTGTGTAGCAGTAACGTAGGTAAAATGGCACAAAACAAATGGGTGCACTTTAAAAAAAGAGCGAGTAAAAAGGGTGTCTTTTTGTCCCGCAACAATAATCATCATCAGGCTTGCGTGCGCTTCCTTTCTTGAAAACTTGGTGCTGGCCACTTTCCTATTGAGAATGCAATGTAACCCTGATAATGGGCATGTCGATCGTGACCGGAATGTACCAGGCGCGGGGCGATAGCGCAAGGATGGAACGCAAAGTAGATGACGATTATTGTTGTGGGACAAAAAGACACCTTTTTTACTCGCTCTTTCTTTAGATTGTGTAGAAGACACAGCTTACGGTAGGGAAATATTAAAACTTTACAAGTGTTTGGCAAATAAATCAATCAATTCTCTGCATTTTTGTTCTGTGCTATTACTTGCACATTTGTTTGTGTATCAATACGCTTAGTTTTCATTTTTCCTCTTTATGAGTGCTAGCTTACCTCGTTGTTTCGTTCTGATTTAATAACGAGGTAGGTGGTGCAAGACCTCTTGTAACCTCAAGCAATTGCGAATTAACACAAAGGGTACGAGCCGGAGTTGAAAACAGGCACTCAAGAACTCCGCCCTAGAGACACGTCAGTCCTTGAAGCTTCTTCAGAAAAAAAATTTTATGTAATGGTCATTGTCACGATAAGAAATAAAAACAAAAAAAACCGGGAGGACACTTGAGCCTCCCCTTCAAGTGTAGAGAG
Source organism: Rhipicephalus microplus (assembly GCF_043290135.1). Classification (NCBI taxonomy): domain Eukaryota; kingdom Metazoa; phylum Arthropoda; class Arachnida; order Ixodida; family Ixodidae; genus Rhipicephalus; species Rhipicephalus microplus. The sequence continues at coordinate 225,097,370 of NC_134700.1, forward strand.
AGGGAGAGAGTGAGAATAAGGAATAAAAAAAAGGCATGGAATAGAACTCAACAGCGTAATAGGGCCCCAGCGTCTCGCCTTTTCGGTTGCTCGCCTGGTTTCGGTTCTCTGTATATTCCTTGACTGAGCCGGAAAAAAAAGAACGCCTGTTTGCAAAACATTCGACGTTCAATATTACCCTAAAATGCCTACTGTAAGTACAGTTGTCCGGTGCCCGTTGCACCATAAGTTCTATTGCGAGTCAGCGAAGGTCTCAATGCGCATCCGTAGGGAAACACGTGAACCCACGCAACTGCTCGTAGTGTTGATGCTTTTTCTGATGGTTACGATAGAATATCTCGGATCACTTTGTAATGAGAGCTCCTTTAAAACGCGGACTCGTTGAATACAATCCATATATATTGATACCTGGCGCAATTTACGCTTCTGTTAGGCAATAATAAATGCGTTAGGAACCCCCCTGCAGCTGTATGACTTTCTTAGAGCTTTTGTTTTTCCGGAAGCAATTCCAAGCAATGGCATGACTCAGGCCCGTATAGCCAGGGTGAGGAAGGGGGCACTTTGGCCCTTACCCTGCGCTATGATAATGCGAGTGTTTACGAAAAATAGACAATGAAAACAGGTCTTTTAAAATAGTCGATAGGTCTTCAGCAGGTGCCTGCCTCTTCCCACCTCTAAAAGAATACGGGCTATGGGTCGGGCGTGGCTCCATGGTGGAACGTCTGCTTGTCACGGAGAAGGCCTGGGTCCGATTCTCACTCGAAGTTCAGGTTTTAGTTATTTATTTCATGTGCATCTCGATGAATTTGTCGATCAGTGACTACGCCGATCTTTCTCTCACAACCAACGACGCCGACACCGCAATTTCATTGAAACGGGTTCTTTAGTGCGATCGCGTCAATACTGTGTGGTATAAGCATAGAACAGTGCTGTATTTCCAACCAACTGAATTCAGAAACAAGCGCGTGGTTTGAAGCGGCCTATCTGTTACAAAATACTCAAACCATAATTAATATCACTAAAGACCATTGTCATCATGAAGAACGCACCAGAAAACCTGTGAGTTTTCTTTTCCCGGCGTCGTAAACAACGATACCTTCTTATGAGGCAAGCGCACGGTCACACAAACGCATCTGCCAAAAAGTCACAACGCGGCTATATAGGCGAAGATGGCGTGAGCAACGGGGCTATACGATCAATGAAGGTACTGCCCTGTTGTTCTGAAACGGTGAGAGGGAAACTGCCCTATCAGCAATCGGAAGCTGGACGTATCTAAAAGGTGTAAAGTGGCAAAATGTATAAACAGCAAAAAGAGCGAAGCGAGGGCGATCTTCAATGATACATGGTCGAGCTCCCACCGCACACTCTTGCAGCTCACGGAAGGCTCTGGGGCATTATGCGGCCGCAGCCTGCATGGAATTGCTGCGGTGTGGTGCCGACTGACTACGAACGCTCGGTGTAACATATGAACTTTGATACTGCATGGTAAAAAAAAGAAAAAAAAAGGCACAGAGAAATGACTTTTGCCTTTCTGGTTTTCAAAGATTTTTGTTGTTGTTCTTTCGCGGAATCGTAAGACACATGAAGGTGAGGAATTGTAAGACAGGCGAAGGTGATTGGATGAGGCTAGTTTTTGTCGTCTCCTTCTATGTTTTTGTTTTTACTTAAACCAGAATATTTGGCGGAAGAAATCTCACCGTTATTTAGCATGAATGCTTCACCATTGATTGTGCCTCAGACAAATGTACATATTTGGCTATTACGATTGTTGTTTATCTATATACTCTCTCTGTGCGTCGGCTCTATTCGAACAATCTCATAATTTGCTTTTGCTATTATTAATGAGTGGCTCAAACAATTTTAGTTCCAAATTACAACTTCTGAATACTCAGCCAACGCACGGCGTTGTGCAGGACGACTTCCCACTTTTTTTACTGTCGTCAGTGGGCGAGAAACTATACATGCGCGGAAAGAAAATTGTTAGGAGTCCTCAGAAGTGAGACTGCCACGCTAGGCGATGAAGACGGGCCCCAGTAGTTGGCGTATGCTCTTAAACACAAAATGGAGAGAGAGAGAGAGAGAGAGAAATAAATTAAAGGAGGAGACAGGGAGGTTAACCTAGAAGAACTGGTTTGCTACCCTGTACAGGGGTGGGAAACTAAGGATCGGAAAGAGGATAGTGATCGAATGATACAAATAAATTAGAAAAAAATTCTAATCCGCACATATTCAGGGAGTTTTGATCACACAAGATGGAACATTTCATTAGAACTACAAGTTAAAATGGGTGTACGTAATTTTAAATATTCTTTGCACGCGGCATTTATGAAGACTATGGATCCCGTACCTCGGGGCTTGGTACTCTTACAAAGCTATAAAAGAACATTCAACCCCTTTAGCTAACGATGCAGAGAGAAGAGACGAAAGAGTTTGCTCTCCTGGTTCTAGGGCACTCATTAATATATTTTGACACTCTCGATCGACTGCATCACTCTCGTGGACAAGCCTGTGTCACTAATGTACAGTTTCATTTAACGTTGCACTTCAAGCTACAACTTTGTTTTTTTTTTCAAGTTTCTTTTCGAAAACTCGTTCCTGAACATAGTTTAAAATACTGTCGACAATTTTTATTGATAAAGACTAAATGGTGGAATACTTGGCTTTTAATCAGTGAATGACTTATCGCAGCCGCAAAGCGGCTTACTGAAGAGCCGTAAAAGTGGTTAACTTATAACATAGCAACCACGCTTGTTTACTTGCCACACACAATGACAGACTGTGGCAGAAACGCAGCTCTCATGCGTGGCGCACTCAATACGATTAATGTAGCTCATGAAAAATCACAGTGCAGCATTGTTTTCACTACCTGTCACCGCCAGTAGGGGGGCCGGTTACCTCTCACCGCCTTAACACCACCCTGTAGGAAGCCCCTAGAGATATATATCTGCGCCATCCACACACGACAACGTACGGTGGCATCTTTATCCCTCCAATAAAAGAAGCAGAGAAACAAACGACGCCTTTGTGGCTGCTATTGAAGGTGGTCGTTTCAACGAATTGAATTCCTTGATACGCCTATTGTTTCAAGCTCGCAAAACTTTGGAAACAAAGCTAGCTGTGTAGGAGGGACCACGCCATTTCAATCTATCAACTGATTCCACATTGTTTCAGGCACCTGCCATTCTAAACATCACAACTCAAGATGAGAAAAGGAGGTGTAGAGAAGCAACTGTAACTTAATAAATGAATTGATGATTGTATAAATAAATTAATAAATAACACACATGATATGTTTGCAAATACCATGGGCGTCATTAAATTCAAAGGCTATGTGCGGTATCTTTGCGTATCCAGCGAATGAATTACGGAAATCTTAAAAAAATCATGTAGAAAGCCAGTAATTCTCGGCACGTAAATGAGCAGCAGTAGCGATGGTATGATGAACAGTATGTCATCGCTATTGCACGACTAAACCACATAATTTCAAAGACGTCGAAAGCTTTGACAATGAGGACAACGCGGCAAACCAATTTAAACATATACGACTAAATCATTGAATTGTAGTAAGCACAACACCTTAGAGCCCTGGTGTAATAACTGAGTGGGTATTAGAATATTAGTATTTCATTCAGATTGATTGATAGATATGTGGGGTTTACCGTCCGAAAACCACCATATGATTATGAGAGACGCCGTAGCGGAGGGCTCTGGAAATTTTGAACACCTGGGGTTTTTCGACGTGCACCCAAATCTGAGCACACGGGCCTACAACTTTTCCACCTTCATCGGAAATGCACCCGCCACAGTCGGGATTCAAACCTGCGACCTGTGGATCAGCAGCCGATTACCTTTGCCACTAGACCACCGCGGCGGGGGATTTCATTCAGACTGTGTTTGCACTGTCCCGAATTATATCCTGTGAAAATGGCGCCAAGAGTAATGCAGTTCACCACGGTCGTTATTTTCAGGCGTGCTGTAGTTCTGATTACCCGCGGCGGTCATGTTTCGATGGAGGCTATATGCTATAGAGTACCGTGTACAGTGAGATGTCAGAGCACGTCAAAGAACACCACGTGGTGAAAATTTCCGGAATTCTTCATTACGGTCTTCTAGCTTTCCCTGTGACTGTTCTATTCCTTCCGCGCAGGCTTAGCTTTTTTAAAACGAGTATTTTTTTTTTATAAACGCATATCGCAGCAACCTGTTTCCTACATCAAATGAGCCAAGGTAGATGCAGGAGCCACGAGATACATCTGACTTGTTTCACACGAGCACTCAGTGCAGGAAAGCCCACTCTGTAGCCTCTTCGAAATGCCATTACGTTAACTTATATGCTAAACGACGGGTTTCGTGCATGTTGAGGCATGTAAAACGTATAGCATGGTACACAAAACACTCAGATTATGAACAGTTGAAATGAGGTGACATTGAGGGGGACGACCGAGCATCTGCATCTTCCCTGCAATTCATATTGAAGGGTCTATATGCAGTTCTCTTCGTTGTTTACATTTCCTTACTCTGTTACATACATCCGGTGCGACTATATAGAAGCGATGCAAGCAGCTCGGTCAGCAGAACGTGTAAGTACGATTGTCTAGCACATTGATTTATTTGTTTAAAATATAGCCTCATGTAGAAAACGTGTGTAGGCTTCTTAGTCATCGCTCCTTTCTTCATAGTGAGGCCCATGGGACGGCTTTTTTCTCATTCATAGAAGAGTACCAAGTATTCTAAATCGTTAACAACTTTTTAAAACACACATGGCCTCACCAACTGGCTCCGCCCTAGTGCTACCGGTACTAGACGTGAAGTCCAAGCGACGATTTCCAAGACGCAAAGCATATTCATGTATTGTTTAGCCTACAAAATTAAAAAGAAACCACGATACAGGTGATGAAATCATTGAACGATTTCTTAGTACGAATTCATCTAGTCGCGTTTACTTCCGCAGTGTTGCACCTGATGTACAAAAAAGGTGTTTATAGGAATGCCACGAACGTCTTCTTCTTCTAAGCACAAGAACACATCGACATCGGCAACATCCATGCGGCCACTACCCACTCGCTGCCAGCTGGCTAAGCAAAAAAAAAAGAACGAAAGGGGAGGGTATGTGCTTATCCTCTTCGTTTAAGCCCGTCTGTGGCTGAACAAAGCCGCCATGCTCGCTTTATCTTGTCGATCTCACAACAAAGGCAGTGGCCGCTAGGAGCGGTCGTGCGGGTTTCTGTTGCTTTCGCAGTATTTGGGCTCAGTAATAGCGGAACAGTCCGGAAAACTTATTCTGCTCTGCTACTTGCACCATTCACTGTGTTCTTGGTCTTCCATGTCCACGTAATCCAAATGACATCGTTTCACATTTACGTGTACAAAGAAAGTGATTTTTCTTTTTTGTTATGTGTTGACGCTGAGGCAAGGATCTAGACTTAAGAGACCAATACGTTTGCTGTATGTAACGGTAAACACGAGATGCGTTATTGCAGTGCTGAAAACACTCTGCTAAATTTCCATGGAAGTGTGTTTCTCTCATGCCATATATATATATATATATATATATATATATATATAATATATATATGTGTGTGTGTGTGTATATATAGATATATATATATATATTGCGGAGCAAAGGACGTGCTTCAGCGAAGCGTTAACGTCTTCGGTATTGATGGTGGTGTCACTCCTCGTATTCTACACAGTTTTCAACTTCAACATCCTCCGCACCTGCACAAATGCCGCAAACACTAAACATACGCCCAGGCCAACCTAGGCTTTTACTAAAGAATATTCATCAGTATATATCTGAGTTTTAGGTCAGTCCATATGGTACAATCCGCATTTCCTCCTCCACCTGATCTTCCGATGCCTGTTCAATATGCGTGCTTTTGAACGTGTCGCCTTCGGTGAACTTGAGCTTTCGACGATTGGTTGTGGTTGTCATAAACATCTATTACGTGGACTCTCCCACTTAGTTACAGAGCAGAAACCTGGAGACTTACAAAAAAATTGCCCGCAGCTTCCCTCGGGGGAACACTGAGGAGGATGCGGACCATATAATTGGTTAACGGGGTGTTAAAGTGCGACTTACTTGGGTCGATGGCTAAATTGGTTAACGTGGTTGTGAAATGGGGTGTTAAATTGCGACTTACTTGGGTCGATGGCTAAATTGGTTAACGTGGTTGTAGGAGGGGGTGTTCAATGAGTGAACACGTACACACGTATGCGAAAGGGCGGCGCTGGTCGAAGGGACGTCGATCATTGTGTTTGTGGAATCGTTGGAATTCATTTCACCGCGACCTTGGACGTCGACGCGCCGTACAAACCAACCGACGAGCGGCAACTGAGCGAGCGAGCGCCGACCTTGAGTATATATACAGCACGACGGCGCATGCACTGTCAGCTGTTGAATGTTCTCGAAGCGCGACGCCACATGCGCGTCCACTGGAGAATCAGGAGAATTGTAGATGTCGAACGCGGTGTGTAGAGGAGGAAGGGTGCACAGATGGTGGAGGAGTGAAGCGCGCGCGGTGTGTAGATGAGGAAGGGATGCACAGATGGTGGAAGAGTGGGCGACGGCGCGACGGCGCATGCGCGCGCGTCAGCTGTCGAATGTTCGAGAAGCGGTGTGGACGGCGCGGACGACGCGGACGGCGCACTACAAGGCGCGAGTATAAGATGCTCCGCATCTAAAAGGGTTCAGCCTAAGTTGAGGATGACGCAGGGAGCAATGGAGAGGAATATGGCAGGTGTCACCTTAAGACACAAGAAGAGGGCAGAGTAGATTAGAGAAAAAACCGGGATTAAAGATACTATAGTTGAAATCAAGAAGAGTTAATAAACATTCATGGGCCGGGTATGTAGCGCGTAGACAGGATAACCGATGGTCATTAAGGGTAACTAAGTGGATTCCCAGAGAAGGCAAGTGGGTTAGGGGGAGACAGAAGGTTAGGTGGGCAGATGAGATTAAAAAGTTTGTGGGTATAAATTGGCAGCAGCAAGCACAGGACCGAGTTGACCGGCGGAACATGGCAGAGGCCTTCGTCCTGTAGTGGACGTAGTCAGGCTGATGATGATGATGATGACGACGACGACGACGACAACGACGACGACGTGGACCCTTCCACGAGGGCCCGCTGGGGCTATTAGATGTGAAGCAGCTCTCTGTGACTAGCCTGTGTAACGCTGTCCCTCCGTTCAGAGGTCTTATGTCTCCATGTTCTCATGTTCATTTAGTGCGCTATGTCTGCAGAATTATGATGCACAACCTATTCGCCGCAGGTGTTGGAGTGGTACGAAGTAACTCACGCCCTTCTAGGAGTGCGCGGTGACGTCTCTTTCCGCTGCCTGTCGCTCGATCGCCACGCTACGTGTCAGCTCTCTCTCGCTTCACCCTCTCCGCCACTCGCAACGCTTGAGCCCACTCCTCACATTGGCATAATTTCACCCGTGCCACATCTCTCCATTTGTCGGCGAGCAGAAGCCGCGAGCTGGCGGGTCGGACACTTTCAACAACTAGGACACTTTCAACTAGCCGTGAGCCTCTTTTTGGACACTTTCAAGTAGACACAACAGTGCTTTGTTGACTGTGGTTTGGTGTGCTATCAGCAAATCTTATGTCTTACGAATTGGCATAGAATGCAGTGCTGCTCGTAACTGCAGTACTGAAGAAATGATTGTGCATGTTATATGTTACTGTCCTTGCTACAGCACGCACATACTCGCAATAGACATCTGTCGGAGCAGTAAGTGCTGCAATGCCGATCCCGACTGTTATCGTGCAAGCAATCAGTTGAGGCGGTGAAGCACAAAAACATAATGAAATAAAAGTAGCTGATAACTTGGGGAAGTGCTAGATATACATAAAGCATGATGGTCAACGGGGGTCACTTAATGGTCTATGGATCTGTTACGAAATAATTATCGCAAGTAAAACGCGAACCGTGTGCCATAAGAGGGAAATTTAAGATTTCCTTCGCTGGTATGGAGACAAGCTGAATCATAATGGGCAATGGAGGAAGAGTTAAACTGGCACTCTTCTGCAATAATTGAGTGATTTCAGACTTGCGGAAATTACTGTCTAGAACAAATCATACTCGTAAGTATATGCATGATGTAGAAGAGCTAACAGACAGCACCAAGGAACAGGTAAGTCGCAAATGTCATGACACTAACAAAAAAAGGGAGGGCATATGGACGAAAATCAAAGAAAGAAAACACCGAAGGAAGAGAAACAGAACCGTAATGTACAACGACTTCACCGGAAGTCAATGCAAGGGGTAGACCGAGTGGCTGTACTGATTTCATCTTGTCTCATGTTCATTTAGTGCGTCGTGTTTGCAGAATTATGCTGAACAACCGACACGCCCGAGCTTCTTCTCTTCTGAAGTAGAATAAGAACGCAGTATCTCACATGATGTGAAAAAAAAAACGTAATTCCTTGCACAACATGCGTGCTCCCTAATGGAGGACCCATGACTATAAGGCAATACAGGAAGCTAAGTAGACGGCTTTATCGCTTCAAATGCTTCATCGTATACCAGAAGAAAGCCCGGGTGAAGGGTCGGTGTAAATGGCTAAAAGAACGAGATGAAGGAGAGAAGAAATATCATTATCTTGGTACATTCGGCCCGAACTCGTTCAATGTGACTGCTCCTCGCCTTGGCGCGCACGATAAGAGGATGGGTATTTCCCACAGCAAGGGATAACCTGTGTATGTCTTTTTCTTCTTCTTTCTTTTCTTCTTTTTTCTTTCTTTCTTGCTTTCTTTCTTTCTATCCTTTCCCAGGGAGCGTCCGGCACTCACTCGGAACACATGTTTTCCTTTCTGCACCCGACTTCCGTTCGCTCTTATCGGACCGAGAGACAATGACGGGTCTATCTGTCACCGATAGAAAGCAGGTGAGAAGCTTCAAGAAAGCCACCCGCCAAATGGAACAAATGCTTGCGCAGGCCCTTTAATGAAGATGATAATTGTGAAGGAAAACAAACATATGAATAAATCCCATTGACCCGCTGCAACATATCTACGCACCCTGAAGCATTCGCGTGCCCAAGCTAGGTCATGCTGCAAGTTCTGGTTATGTAAGCTCGTAACGGGATTCGATAATGAGGGTAGTCATCTCAATTCGTATTCGGTTTTCAAGTATACTTATGCGCCGTGGTAATTTATACTGTAGTATCTGTCTACACAAAAAAAGGTGTAAGAAATGAAAAGATCCAAATCACTCGAGCATTTAGACAATAGGCATGACTCACCTCAGATATCATTAGACGTTCAATCTATAACAGCTATAAGTACGAGCGCGTATGCCAATCTTACAACACAGTGACGCTGTTGAGTGCTTGAAAGATAATGTTAGCAGAAACGTTCTGCGTATTAAACGAATTATTTCATTTTGTGTAGTCCTATGAGAAGTTGCTATGAGAAACTACCTATTTTAACACCTTTCTTCATTCATACCGCTTTTTCTTTTCACTTTCAATAGCAAAGTCATAGCCATTCAACTCCGTTACATCGGGTAACTAGCAGGGCTTAGAAAGCCGTAGGCGCGCACATGAAGGTTCCCTATAGCCGAGCTGACGAGAGCACTGCAGTCACTGGTCTCATCTTCACTTTTTATGAGCCCGCCGCTTTTCGAACGTTCTTGCAGTGTAGTGTCGGCTCATACTTACCTCGCACGACAGCGCCCACGAAATCGCTAAACTTTATTGACGCGACGAAACAAGCACGCGAGGCGCAGCACTATACTGCAGTACTTGAACACATTTTAACACAGCGCACGACTGCGCGGACACAAGAGAAGACACCAACCGCAGCGTCTTTCACGTCTCGTATGCGCCTTTAACATCGAAGAACAACGCCGCAGACAATTGTTTCGGGCTTTTTTTTTTTACGTTGAATAGATGAGACGAGCTCAATAACGTTATTCATAGAGGACCATCCACGCGGAAATACCATCACAGCAGCAGGGTACATCTCGCGGTGTTCTAGGTACCGCTCTAGGCAAGTCGAAGTAATCTTTTTCATCACTATCCCGAAACAGCTGGCAAGTGCGATGGGGCGACTAGTGGTAGAGTCCAGAGTAGATTTACCTGGCTTAAGCACAGGTAAATCTACTCTGGCTTAAGCACAGGAGTGAGGCGGCTGAACTTCCACGAAGAAGATAACAATCCACTGCTTCCAAGTCTTACTGTAAAAGGCATGGCCTCGTGAAACAAATGAGATTAGTTGAGCTGCAGCATACCTTGAGCTGAAGTTTAGCACTGTGTATAGCATTAAACATCCCTGGTTTTACTTTTACAATGTTTGAAGAAGTGTAATTAAGACACAGTATGCTACTACCTATATACTGCAATTACATTGACATATCTCCAATCGAGTGAGTCGAATGTACTCAAGAAAAAGAAACATTCGGGCAACTTTCGAGGGCTGAAACTTGACAGCAGAAAGAGAAGCAATCGAGCAACGAGAAGCGATGGCATGCAGGAGCTGAGTGCTCGAACGAAAATATAAACTGGGACGACGAAAGTATCTTCACCTTAACTCGGAGATTGAAGACGTTCAAGGCTATCATTTATCATGACGTGTTTTTCTCGTCATTGCTCTAAGGGGGAAAAAAGGAAACTTGACAGATATGCAATGAAATATTCGCTCTTTTCGTCCAGTTCTCAAAGTAATTTTGCGTAGCGTTGCTGCTTACGTGATTAAAAAAAGTGTCCTTATTTTCCACTTATAGAGAAGTACAATACATCACCTCAAATTGTTTATGTTAACATTTTGTTTATGAAATTGTGCTTCTCTGGAAATAATGAATCTTCAGGAAGGGCTAAATAATCAAGAAAAAAATACTTCCTCTACTGCATCATTAACACACATAAATAAAACGGCAGATCCCACGTACAGTAGGAATCGATGGTATACGAAGCACGAATGAGAAATGTTGATATGTCACTTTAAAATCAGAACAACGTTACGAGGTGGAAGTAAATGACGCCTTACATGACTTCCGTGTCATGATTATCATGTTTGGATGTGTCGTTTACCTTCGTCATCTATTCACGTCACGTGATACAAAAATTTAGTATATGTGGAGCTGGTGAAATGACCGGTAGAACGCTATGAGCGTGGTATGTTGTCATGTTCCTACATGACACGCGTATCAGGATTATTATGTTTGCACCAGTCATATAATTCGTCATCCATTGACGTAACGTCGCACTAAACTTGGTATATGTGGAGCTAGCAAAACGGCCGCGAGCGCATCATTAAGGGCCCAATATACTCCAATGTAACGCTGACGCGCACGCACGCAGGGCACAACGACGCTACGTTAGCAAAAGGCGAGCACTCTATAGTCTGAAGCCAGGCGCGACCAGCGTCCCTCGGTGCGGCCCGACGTCATCCGGCACGATGTGCGACATGCTGCATTTCGCGCCGATGCGTTATCCAGACAACACTGCGTCTTCCTCTTTTCGTGACGGAGGGACGCCGGACGCGCTGAATCGCGCATGCGTCAAAGCAACGCAGCGCGGCGCACGACTGCGAGTATATGGCAGGACCGGCGCCTGGCGTGGCAACGCCGGCGTGACGCGACGAAAATAGAGAGCTTTAGTACTGCGGAATGGTGCTACGTACGCATCACGCAAGCGCGTTGCGTTACGGGGCGTCGTTTGCCACTAATCGGCTTTTAGTACGCTCTAGTACCCACGTACGTAACGAGCGTGAGGCGTGTTGCGCCAACTGGTAGATCAAAATAGAAGCACGTGTTTTTGACAGCCAATGTGAGCCAATCCAAGTGTTATAGCCAATTTATGGCCATATTTTAAGCCGCAGAGCCGGTCTGTGCTTGCCTTCGATGCCGGCATTTTGCAAAACGAAGTCTCGCGCTGTCGCGAACTTGTTCGAGAGCGGCGCGATCACCTCATACGTACGCACGTACGCACGCATCTCATGCGTGCGTACGTAATGCGATACGTGCGCGTTGCGGTCTGCGCATGCGCACTACGCAGAACGTGGCGTCTTTACGTACGCAATGCCGCCACGTGCGCAGCGTACGTAGTACTAAAACTCTCTGTTAACTCCGGCGAGCACGCACACCACGTCACGTCGATATGTATTTGCGCCTTGAGTGTGGTATGTAGTCATGCTCTCGCATGCCACGCATCTCATGATTATCATCTTTCCACCAGTCACATACCTTCGTCATCCATTGCCGTCACGTAATACAAAATTTTGCATATGTGAAGCTAGCGAAACGGCCGTGAGCTCATCATCAGTGTGGCATGTAGTCATGTTGTTAAGAGACACGCATGTCGTGGTTCTCATATTTGGATGTGTCATTTACCTGTGTCGTCCATTCGCGTCGCGTAATGCCGAGTTGAGTAAATGTGAAGATAGCGAAACAGCCGCGAGCGCCTCATGAGTGTAGCATCTAGTCATGTTACATGACACGCATCTCATGTTTATCATGTTTGCACTAGTATTATCCTTCGTTATCCATTCACGTCCCGTAATACCTAATTTGGTATATGTGACGCTAGCGAAACGGCCGCGAGCGCATTAAGAGCGCTACATGTAGTCATTTTGTTACATGACACGGATGTCATGATTTTCATGTTGGGGTCTGTCGCATGTGTTCGGCATGCAATCATGCCGTCATCATCATTATCATCATCAGCCTGACTACGTCCGCTGCAGGACAAAGGCCTCTCCCATGTTCCGCCAGTTAACCCGGTCCTGTGCTTGCTGCTGCCAATTTATACCCGCACCTTTTTAATCTCATCTGCCCACCTAACCTTCTGTCTCCCCCTAACTCGCTTGCCTTCTCTGGGAATCCTGCTAGTTACCCTTAACGACCAGCGGTTATCCTGTCTACGTGCTACATGCCCGGCCCATGTCCCTTTTCTCTTCTTGATTTCAACTATGGTATCCATAACCTCGGTTTGTTCCCTAATCAACTCTGCCCTCTTCTTGTCTCTTAAGGCTACATCTACCATTTTCTTTTCCATTGCTCGCTGCATCGTCTTCAATTTAAGCTGAACTTTCTTTGTAAGTTTCTAGGTTTCTGCTCCGTAGCTAAGTACCGCCAAGATTCAGCTGTTATATACCTTCATCTTGAGGGATAGTGGCAATCTACCTGTCATAATTTGAGAGTGCTTTTCAAATGTGCTCCACCCCATTCTTATTCTTCTAGTTACTTCAATCTCGTGGTTCGGTTCTGCGGTTATTACCCGCCTTAAGTAGACATAGTCTTTTACAACTTGAAGTGCACCATTACCTATCTCGAAGCGCTGCTCTTTTCCGAAGTAGCTGTACATTACTTTTGTTTTCTGCAGATTCATTTTAAGACCCACCTTTCTGCTCTCCTTGTCTAACTCCGTAATCATGATTTGCAATTCGTCCCCTGAGTTACTCAGCAATGCAATGTCATCGGCAAAGCGCAGGTTACTAAGGTACTCTCCATTAACTCTTATCATTACTGTTCCCATTCTAGGCTTCTGAAAACCTCCTGTAAGCACGCGGTAAATAGCATTGGGGAGATTGTGTCCCCCTGCCTTACACCTTTCTTGATTGGTATTCTGTTGCTTTCTTTATGAAGCACTATGGTAGCAGTTGATCCCCTGTAGATTTCTTCCAGCATGTTAATATATACTTCAACGACGCCCTGATTCCGCAGTGTCTGCATGACGGCTGATATTTCTACTGAACCAAACGCCTTCTCGTAATCTATGAAGGCTATGTATAGTGGTTGGTTATATTCTGACCATTTCTCTATTACCTGATTGATAGTATGAATGTGGTCGATTGTTGAGTAGCCTGTTCGAAACCCTGCTTGTTCCTTTGGTTGATCGTATTCTAATGTTTTATTTACTCTGTTAGCAATTACCTTTGTAAATAGCTTGTATAATACAGAGAGCAAGCTAATCAGCCTGTAATTCTTCAAGTCCTTGTCATCTCCTTTCTTATGTATTAAGATGATGTTAGCGTTCGTCCAAGACTCTGGTACTCTTCCCGTCAGGAGACACCTCGTAAACAGGGTGGCTAGTTTTTCTAACATAATCTGTCCTCCATCTTTCAGCAGATCTGATGTTACCTGATCCTCACCAGCAGTTTTGCCTCTTTGTATGCTCTCCAAAGCTTTTCTGACTTCTTCTATCATTACTGGTGGGGTGTCATCTGGGTTACTGCTAGTTCTTATAGTATTAAAGTCGTGGTTGTCCCGGCTACTGTACAGATCTCTGTAAAACTCCTCCGCTTTTTTAACTATCCTATCCATATTGGTAGTTATTTTGCCTTCTTTGTCCCTTAGTGCATACATCCGATTTTTGCCTATCCCAAGTTTTCTCTTCACTGCTTTGACGTTTCCTCCGTTTTTCAGAGCGTGTTCAATTCTCTCCATGTTATACCTTCTTACATCGGATACCTTACGCCTATTAATCAACTTCGAAAGCTCTACCAGTTCTATTTTGTCTGTTGTACTTGAGACTTTCAATATTTGACGCTTCCTAATGAGATTGTTCGTTTCCTGAGAAAGCTTGCCAGTGTCCTGTCTAACTACCCTGCCTCCAACTTCCACTGCACACTCCGTAAAGATACTCGTCAGATTATCATTCATTGTATCTACGCTAAGGTTGGTTTCCTCACTAAGAGCGAAGTACCTGTTCTGAAGCGACACTCTGAATTCCTGTATTTTCCCTCTCAGTGCTAGCTCATTGATTGGCTTCTTGCGTATCAGTTTCTGTCGTTCCTTCTTCAAGTCTAGGTGAATTCGAGACCGCACCATTCTATGGTCACTGCATCCATCGTACCTTGCCAAACACTTCCACATCTGCACGATTCCTGGGTGTGCACTCATTATAAAGTCTATTTCGTTTTTATTTTCGTCATTAGGGCTCCTCCATGTCCACTTGCGGTTTCCTCGTTTTCGGTAGAAGGTATTCAAAATCCGTAAATTATTGCGTTCTGCGAATTCTACTAGTAGCTCTCCTCTGGCGTTTCTAGTACCGATGCCATGATCTCTACTGCCTGGTCCCCAGCCTCTTTCTTCCCTACCTTTGCATTAAAGTCTCCCATCAGTATTGTATACTGTGTTTTTACCTTACTCATTGCCGATTGCACGGCTTCATAGAAGCTTTCAACTGAAGAGTCGTCATGGCTGGATGTAGGCGCGTAAGCCTGTACCACCTTCATCTTGTATCTCTTATTCAGTTTAATTACGATACCTACCACCCTTTCATTATTGCTATAGTATTCCTCTAAGTTGCCAGCTGTGTTTCTGTGAATGAGGAACCCCACTCCCAGTTCTCTTCTGTCAGCCAAGCCCCGATAGCAAAGGACGTGCCCATTCTGTAGCACCGTATAGGCCTCATCTGTCCTCCTAACCTCACTGAGCCCTATTATATCTCATTTACACCCTCTAGCTCCTCGAATAGTACAGCTAGACTTCCCTCACTAGATAAGGTTCTAGCGTTAAACGTTGCCAAGTTCAGGTTCCAATGGCGGCCTGTCCGGATCCAGGGATTCTTTGCACCCTCTGCTGCGTTGCAGATCTGACCGCCGCCGTGGTCAGTTGATTCGCAGCTGCTGGGGACTGAGGGCCGTGAGTTATTCGACGTATGCATGTGGGAGGTAGTAGCCAGATACTGCACCAGGGTGGCCAATCCTTCTCTGGTGACGGAGTGCGTTCCCGCACTCCGTCACCAGAGGTGGTTACTGGTGTGGCCGCACCCCAGACCTCCTAATGCAGTTCCATCACCACGGGAATTTTTTTGATCCGGTTTGGAACTGCGCGGCACCGGGATTTGAACCACGGACATTTTGCATGCGAGGCGGATGCTCTAACCACTACGCCATCGCTGCTTTTCATCATGCCATACCATTTCGTTTTGCAGCATGCCATGTGAACGAAACCACCACTAGAGCTGCAGGATTTCGAAATGTAAATCATGACATTCATTACATATATCTCATGATTTTCATGTTATGTCTAGTCAAATATGTTCTTCATACAGTCACGTTATGCCATACCAAGTTTGGTATCGATACCATAGTCGAAACGGCTAGGGGAGCTCAAAGTCGTAGGCGGATAGATAGATAGATAGATAGATAGATAGATAGATAGATAGATAGATAGATAGATAGATAGATAGATAGATAGATAGATAGATAGATAGATAGATAGATAGATAGATAGACGAAGAAATGCAAAAAGAAAAAGAAAGACAAGGAGGACATCACGAACTAGATAGAGAGAGAAAGAAGTAGCGTGAGAGAAAAAAAGGACGAAATAATGCCACCGTATCTGCATGCTTCAGTGCAAAAGACGTCGAAAAATTATGTGTGATGGCGCTGCATGAGTAATGAACGCCACCTGACAGTAACAATGAGAAACGAAAGTTAGTCAGAACGCAGAGCGACTGATAGGTGACAGCACCATGTCGTTTTAGCTAGAGTTACTGTATATGCTACCTTTAGGTAGCATATACAGTAACTCTAGTTTTAGCGAAGCGTAGAAAACAGGTCCTTTTTCGTTCATAGCATCGCATTGTCAGCGCAGCCATATGAATACTGTGAGTTTTAAAATTACGCATCTATCCATTTTATAAATAAAGATACACACCACATAGTACTATGGTGTTGATGTTGCACCCAAATATGCACAATATTTGCTTCTTGATTGACAAAGTTGGCTAGTATGAACGCAACCAGAAGATAAAGAAGTTGGGGCACTCAGCAAGGGGCTAAACTTTTGCTCCTGTGGCTGAAAAGACAGACAGACAGACAGACAGACAGACAGACAGACAGACAGACAGACAGACAGACAGACAGACAGACAGACAGACAGACAGACAGACAGACAGACAGACAGACAGACAGACAGACAGACAGACAGACAGACAGACAGACAGACAGACAGACAGACAGATAGATAGATAGATAGATAGATAGATAGATAGATAGATAGATAGATAGATAGATAGATAGATAGATAGATAGACAGACAGACAGACAGACAGACAGACAGACAGACAGACAGACAGACAGACAGACAGACAGACAGACAGACAGACAGACAGACAGACAGACAGACAGACAGACAGACAGACAGACAGACAGACAGACAGATAGATAGATAGATAGATAGATAGATAGATAGATAGATAGATAGATAGATAGATAGATAGATAGATAGATAGATAGATAGATAGATAGATAGATAGATAGATAGATAGATAGATAGATAGATAGATAGATAGATAGATAGATAGATAGATAGATAGATAGATAGATAGATAGATAGATAGATAGATAGATAGATAGATAGATAGATAGATAGATAGATAGGCAGGCAGGCAGGCAGGCAGGCAGGCAGGCAGGCAGGCAGGCAGGCAGGCAGGCAGGCAGACAGACAGACAGACAGACAGACAGACAGACAGACAGACAGACAGATAGATAGATAGATAGATAGATAGATAGATAGATAGATAGATAGATAGATAGATAGATAGATAGATAGATAGATAGATAGATAGATAGATAGATAGATAGATAGATAGATAGATAGATAGATAGATAGATAGATAGATAGATAGATAGATAGATAGATAGATAGATAGATAGATACGCTCAAAGTCGCCGAAGTTCGCTAAGAAATGCTCCGCATTTAAAAGAAAGCATTGCTGCTGTGCACTCACGGGACCCACTCCACCTCACTAAGACAAATTGACAAAATGCCTAAGAGTTTCATCTCGAGGCCGTGAGCACAACCACCAGGGATGTGTTTCTACCAGAGGGTACGAGACAAAAGCGTTACGCAAAAGCAACCTCTACATGACAAAAAGACTGACAATCTGGCTACGCTACATGACCCAACGATAGAGCATTCAGGCTTCGAACACAGTCGAGGCGCTGAGTCATAGACAATTCAGTCTGTCCTAGCTTCGATTCAGCGGGAGTGCCAATATCTGCAATAGCGTAGTGAGCTGCCGTTAATTGCGGTGGTAATTAGCTGCGCCACGTCTCGTCGCCTCTGCATGACAAAATATCGCTTCGCTCATGAAGAATGGGCGGGTCATGGCTGCCTGAACAGCGCTTTGTTCGATTGCAAAGCAGCTCTTCGTATGCCGGTACAATTTAAGAAACAGTGGGGGTGCTTGCGAAAGTATTCTCGGCTTGAGTGACCTAATGGCTTCGGAAGCGTGTACGCGAGTGGCTTGTAAGATCACAGATTCGTTTTTGGAGTCACCTTAGTTGCAAGGCGAAATGAAGCACGCACGCTTCAATTAAGAGTGTCTGTTGATGATTGAGGTCTATTTAAGGGTAGCTTTGCCTCGCTCTCAGAATCAATATGCGCGAGTCGAAGGAAAAGGCAGGATTGTGAGCTTGTTGGTACGACATTATAATAACACAAGTACGAGCATTTACGTCACTTGCTCTCCATGCTTGTTGAAAATAGTTGATGATATCTGGCGTTTGGAGTCTCGAAGCAACGATATGATTATGATGGACGCTGTAGTAGAGGTTGATGATTGATTGGTTGATTTATAGTGTTTAACGTCCCAAAACCACGATATGTTTATGAGATACGCCGTAGTGGAGGGCTCCGGAAATTTTGACCACTTGGGGTTCAATAACGTGCACAGAAATCCAAGTAAATGGGCTTCAGTCATTTTCGCCCGCTTCGAAAATGCAGCCGCTGCAGTCGGGATTTGACCCTGCGACCTGCAGGTCAGAGGTCGAGTGCCATACCCAGTAGACCACCACAGCATGCTTGCTGCCCACGAACGAATGCTTTTTCGCTGTGCTCGCCACTTGCTATTTCAGAATACTTTTTAGAAGTGCAACGAAGTACGCAAGTATTCCTGCATGTGACGTTCGTCGGAATGTGAGTTCCGCAGAAATCTAAAGCATCATCTAGAGCTCCGTTTTGTTATCACCAGTAGTTACAGTATATTATGCTCCACAATTCACAATGTGCAATTGTGTAATTTCTGACTATTTCCAGGGAGCAAATATATATCTAAGAAGGATATTCAATGTAGCTAATTCACGGCTAACGCTGGTTCGAGCAATGAAACTGAAGGCCACCAGATAAACTTATTTTCCGGAGCCCTACAATATAAAGCTTGTCGAATATATGTGTCGTGGTTTTGGTGGGTAAACTCCACCAGTTATCATTACTGAACTCCTGTCTGCTCCAGAAGCGTCTTGCGCAAGTCACCATCAGACTTGCACCACACTGGCCCAATCCACGCGTACAAGCCTTCTTAGTAGAAGTCTGCGTCTATAGGAAGAGTCACTACGAGTCGTCCGTCCACACGAAATTATTGAAACGCCGAAAACAAACAAACAACGAAGCGAGTTCTAACCGCTAGGCATAGCTACCCGCACTGTGTTGGGATGTGGTTTTGTCTACAACGGCGGCCAGCGAGACAAATCACCCGCCAAAGAAATAAGCCGGCTGCTAATTAGCGACTGCTCATTACGCACTCCCAGTTTGCGAGAGGAGCAGCTTTATCACTCTTGTCAATGTAGCGCGCTCAGAAACATGCCTGCGTTACCCAACCATAGCTAGCGCAACTGGTCTGCAAGCAACCGCAAATGAGACGGAAGTACGACCCCAAATAAGTTTGCCTTAAGTGTAAACATTCCTTGTGCCGAAGTTGAGTTTCTGATGAATGAAAGAGAGGCGTAAGTGCCCAAAAAGAGCGCCGCCCCGTCTGCCACGTGTTTTCCGGAAGCACTGTGTCTGAAGCATGGTCCGAAGAAGTCGGGAAAAAAGAATAAAGTCTTAGTTTCTGAGGCATTGCGGGCCAAACCCACGACTTTACTACAAGTAAGGAGCTCTGCGTAAATTGTGAATAGTCCGCCATTGTGGAGAAGGAATTATAATACTCAAATTCCGAAGAAAATGTCGTGGTTTGAATTACTGCCCATGCCGACGAATTTTGGTGGGCGCAAATTGCTAGAGTTTCATGTACTAAGAAATGTCAGTACACTTTAGAAAACGTCAGAAGGTCAATATTTCTGGAGCAAGGCGTTTTTTACAATCATATCGTGGTTTTGTAACATAAAGACCCGGGTAACATATCAATATGTTATTAATATATAAATATTATTTAATACCTTGGATAATTTAACGCGCAACTGAATTTTAAGCCACTCTAAAGCGTACACAAGCATACCTTTTATAGGTTAAGTCCTTTTATTTCTTACTACATTTTCTCGAATTTTGCTCTCCTCAGTGACAAATCACCGTCACGTTTGCATTTATTTGCCTGCTCGTTGAGCCTAGACGAGTGCATAATCACATATGTGCATAATCATAAGCACATAAGTAACAGGAAGGTGTTTCTACGAAGTTATTTTTTGTGTGGGACCACTGAGGAAGCAAGGGAGATCACACGACTGCCTAAGCTTTATAAAACAGTTTCCATACTGTTTCTGGCGTGCGTGCGGGTCAATTTCTAGCGGATACTGAGAACTAGCGTATGTTCACTGAGACATTCCGGACTACTAATTCACATTCACAACAATTTATCAAAATCTCGCTGTTTAAACGCTAAGCATTTCTTTGCATTCCGCCAGAACTTTTGACGTCTATCTATCTATCTATCTATCTATCTATCTATCTATCTATCTATCTATCTATCTATCTATCTATCTATCTATCTATCTATCTATCTGTCTATCTATCTATCTATCTATCTATCTATCTATCCATCTATCTATCTATCCATCAATCTATCTATTTATTTATCTATCTATCTATCTATTTATCTATCTATCTATCTATCTATATATATATATATATATATATATATATATATATATATATATCTATTCACTTACATCTGGGGTCACCCCCTTAACTTGGCGTGAGCAAAAATTAGTATGGGAGGTTAAGATAGTTTGACAATTATGACACGCTGGTCAAGACAATAATAATGTAACAATCGTGTTCGTCATCAAACACTTCCCGCCAGACAGCGGAACATACCCGTGGGCGTGTATGTGCCTCTGGTATGTAGGTATGCGCCCTTTGTGATTGACACTTAGTATCTACACACACTTTAACACGCGAGCGTTAAGAAAATCCTGACATTGGCAGCGCGGATCCGACGAATGCAAAGGATAAATGTCAGGGTGCCAGCAGGAATTGAACCCAAGCGTTCGGCTTGACGATCAAGCAATCTATCACAAACCCACTCCAGGTCTGGAAATTACTTTTCAAATAGATCCTGATGTCCATAAAACGTCAATTGAGGTTGCTGTGCTGGCTTTATTTTATAAACATTAAATATATACTCCTAATATACAGACGCCATGTCGGGTTAACGTGAATTGCGGTTAGGTACCATGCGTTGATCTATGTAGCAGCGTCCAAGGCTACCACCCTCGCGAGCACCAGCACTTCATATCAGTTTATCGCTTCTGGTGTTGCTAATAATCATGTTCCGGTGGGCATCATTGCGCAAGTGAAAATAACTCGTTAGATAAACATTTGTAACTCTTCAACGTGTGTCTGCGCGTGCAACGTTTGTTTATATATTTAGTGTCGTTTCATGACGTGTCGCTAAGCAAAAATTACTACACGGTCACCTTCCCTCCGCATGCTTCGCATAAAGTCGATTCCGAAGACACATGAGATCGGCCGATTTTTTGCCCCTTCACTATTAAATGTTATCGACTTATCCACGTTAGATGCGGCACTGCGCATTGGTAGTTGCACGCTTTTTCTCTTCTATGTTAATACAAGAGACTGTATAATTTCAATATGCACTTCATATGTAGATCATGTCATGCAATGTTTATGCAAAGCACAATGCGTGCTTATCACCTCGGCTGCGCTGTATTTCAAATTCATCTCATTTCCATTTCTTAAATCCTACCCAGGTATTACAGTTTGTTTCATGATTGCACCTCGAGTACGGCCTACGTAGTTCCACGCACGAACATCACTTCTATGCTTCTACGTCTAAGGCGTGCATAAATAGATTATCCTATTATGACGCTCAACGCGTGCCCTAAATTCTAAATCACGATGGCTATATAATTTTGCTAACTAGTAACATCAACAGCTAAACTTTGCGGGACGCAAAATGTTCGATATAGCTAAAGTGCAGCTTTGTCTGGGAATATAATTTCGAAATAAATGCTTCATGTACTGCACTTGCATTGTGACCTATACAGTTACCGACTTGATTACAAGCATTAAGGAAGATATAGCAGAAAATTCGCACTTGCTGTGGATCCAACGTCACGCAAACTTTTGCTGTTAATAGCGCACCCCGTCGTCTAGATTGCTCTTTGTGTGTGCGTGCGCGCGTGTGTGTGCGCGTGTGTGTGTGCGCGCGTGTGTGTGCGCGCGCGTTTGTGTGTGTGTGTGTGTGTGTGTGTGTGTGTGTGTGTGTGTGTGTGTGTGTGTGTGTGTGTGTGTGTGTGTGTGTGTGTGTGTGCTTGCGTGCGTGCATGCGTGCATGCGTGTCTTAGGAGGATTTTGTCGCAAAGAACACCTGCGGCTCTCACACTGTGCACACCATGTCCGCACCTAATGTAATCTTATATTTGACTAATAAATGAAAACGAATGGTTAGTGTTCCCCGCGGAGAACAACACTACGGGAAACAGTATCTCAGTTATTGGTGAACTTATTCATGTCAATGTACAACTTGTTCCCAAACAAAACATGACGTTATCATACATTTCTTGATCGTCAATGCTCTAATGGTAGCCAGTATTTCTTATTTTAGTCTTTTCACGTGCCTGTTATCGACTTCAACCTATATAGTGCTTGGACGAACTATATGATATAAGTTCCTCCATCATGCTAACAAAGTTGAGTTATGGTATACATCTCTCCCTCCTTCTTTATCTCTCTGTGCGTGCGCGTGTGTACGTGTGCGAGAGTGAGTGTTTTCTACCAATTTACGCCACCCTTCATAGCCAAGAAAGATCTCTTTGTAATGGTCCATTCAACGCTTTGATCGAATTCTCGGCTATAGCCGACAATTTTCAATAACCTTATGCCGACACAGACACAGTTTAAGACTGCGGAAAACGTCAGCTACTACTAGACGCTCCACACAAAAAAGTAATAATGGTAAAGAAAGCAAAATTCTTGATTCAAAGACCTTGCAGTGGCGGGTACCCCTGCGATGCATTGAAACAAGCTACCTGCCGTCAGCCTCCCCGCTTTCGCCCCGAAAGCCACCTGCAATGAACGCAGCCTGCAGCTTCCGAGTGGAAAAGAAGGCAGGCCTTACCGCTTATATACGAAACCTCTCGCAATGCTTGCCGACGAGACGGGAATGAAGGAAGCTCCGCGTGGGTAACGCGCAAAATGCGCAGACGGCGCATCACCCGGCGACGCCTCGGCACGCGAAGTGTCTCGTGGAAAGAAGACGGATGGCTGCGCTACATCAGGAGCGAATGCCACTTACTGTATTTTTCCCATCACTTTTTACATCCCCCTTTCTGTTTACACCGCTGGTTGAACGCTCTTTCGCGAGGGGGGAGGATCTTGAGCATAGAGTCGAGTAAAGAAAAAACATGCAGGAACAGAATGCTGCACTGAACAAAACTAAAATACCAAAGGGGCTGTTACACAGTCAGCTCACCTAATTGTATAATTAGGTGTGTAGTGTATACTGTAGTGTACACTGTTCGTAGTGTTTTGGAGGCGTGTAAGCTTCATGGCAAAGTCTTGTCTTTCACCTGCGAGCTTTCCATTGAAAGCACCCGAGAGATACTTGATCCAAGACTTACGTTTCCAATTGATCGTGTGTGCTGCGGTTACTCGCCCAGAGCCAAGAAAGAAATTTACCATGTAATTTCGTTATTCAAATCTGGTAAAAATATTTGTTGCTACGTTATGCCTGGGGTCTACACTCATCAGATTTTGTGAGGAGAACGTGCCGGTCAGCTCTGAAAGTGAACTGACTTGGCTCTTTAAAGCCGCCTGTCCGTGTTCTGTCCTGATACCTGCGGCTCAAACACTCCTACAGAAGATTAAAGCTGCTGGCCCTCCTGCGAATGGCGCGTGTTCCGGTGAGCTAGGTGGTGCAAAGCCCGAAATTATGCTTTATGTGCACCAATGAGCCACAAATACACCAAAAAACGGGCGGTGGGTTAAGCGTATTTATCGTGTTTTTTTGCTCACAGTAGGCTCACCTAATTGTGTCTCCGTATCATGAGTAGCCTTTGAAAGGCTGTCATGTAAAGAAAAAAATTGCAGCATATCCACGGAGTGAATCATGCAGAGTGGGGCGAAGCATCCGTCCGTCTATTCGTTCTTGCTTGTGTCCGTCCATGCGTGTGTCTGTGTGGCCGCCCGTCCGCGCGTACGTCTGTTCGTGCATCCGCACGTCCATCTGTGCGTCGGTGCCTGCGTTCGTCCATGCATCTGCTCTTGCGTCCGTCCATGCGTCCATCCGTCCGTGCAGCCATCCGTGCGTCCGTCTATGCATCTGTCTGTGTGTCCGTTCGTCCACCTATCCAACACGCCAAGTACCACCATCTCACATCTTTTCATCATATATTCCTCATATAGAAGCACCGTCATCCAGCGGGCATTCCAAGGACTGAACGAGACGAGGCACATGCACACTTTCTTACGGCTTGCGCTTCGTGTCTACTTCCCAACTTTAACTACCTCGAGTTGATGGTATATACTAGTTCCCTGTATTCATTGGCACTGCGGCCCAACGCTCGCTAAACCTTTCTAAAACGAAGGAGGTTGCACCTAGCGAGTATAACGTAGCAACCCTTTCTTGTCAGATAGTGCTCAATGTACATGCCAATGGCTGCTAAGTGGTAATGAGAGGAGAATTCGGCTTTTAGTTAACGCGCACGCTCCGTTTTTTTTATTGTTCAACAACGCACAGAAGAAATCTCCCACCGTTACCAACTTTGAGGTCAAAATCTAAGACTGGTTACACACTACGACTACTACCACTACTACGAGGGACGAATGGGTGCTGCTTTAAGGAGCTTCGCCCCTAAAAGTGAGAGAGGAACAACAATATAAAGGTATGGAGGTTAACTATACTTGTAAAATATGCCAAGCCTTATGTGTATTGCGCCACTGAGGTTGTGCAATGTGGACTTTTAACCACTCCTCCTCAATCAGATAACTTTCTTTTAAAAGTTCTAGTGCATATTTATTTATGCTTCCGCTACACTAATCATTGCAGATTTTAAGTATTCTAACTGTCAGTCATTCCAAAAATCTTAGCAAAATGAGCTCACCTTTATTTTAAATATTGTAACACTAATATGGTAAACTCGCAGTGTATAATCACAGTGCTATATAAGGTAAACTTTGCGCAATTTTTTTACTAAGAATTACTCGTGAAAATGCAGCATTTTCTTTTGAACTTTAGCAAGCCAAGCAAGATTTCGTGATTTTATAACTTCCTTGTACCTTATGCGAACAATGCAGCACTGGGCGTTATTGTAGGCAGTACAACGCTTTTGGGTGGTATTGAAGCCTTTCCTAGTGAACTTCATTTGGCGACAAGCTTTCAACAACTTCTAGATTGTTCTGACTTCGGATGAGCAAAAGATTTCATCCGATTTTGGCACCTCTCGTAACTCTCATAATAAGATTAGTTTGAAAAACTTTGTTTCGCAGCCAATACAACAGTCGATTATTTCCGGGTTGAACACGACGGCAAGAAAGTTAACCTAGTAGCGACATTTCGTATCACGTCCCTGTAGAGTAGGGTGGCGCAAAATAAGACACGGGGAAAAACGCGAGATTCTGACTTTGCCGGCCTCTGTATAAGTATTACCAAAAGTACCATTGCTTGTTTCTGTTTCCCAGCGAAAAGTGCTGGTACTAGTCCAACTTTCATGTGTAACAGTCGATGATTCCTCGCAGTGTTCGCGCGGGAAAAATTACGCGCCTAGTGTCGGTGTGTTAGTGACCTTTGAAGAGCCGTGAAACTCAGCTCAACCTGAATATCGGATCTATGCATGAAGCTACTCTGGTGTCAGTACAACGAGATGAGATTTTGTTTTGTTCCCTTGCATTTCCAGCCACTTACCACCAAAAGTTAGGTACATTTAGTGCCGGGAACTAAAGTGGAGAGAGAGAGTGAGAAAGGAAAGGCCGGGGGGTTAACCAGATATTGGCATCTGGTTTGCTACCCAGCGCTGGGGGCGGGGAAGTAGGGGCAAGAAAGAGGGGTTAGATAGAGAAAAAAAAAACGCACGCGCACTCAAAAACGAAAACACACACAGGAAGGGCGTCCTAGCTACAACCGTTCAGTAAGGCCGGTCGATCGCAAAAAGTTTAGTAGCGCTTTCAGGGTCCTCTTCTGTGAAGTCGCATCTTGACGATACTGCATAATTCCCTGCTCCGACAGAGGTTGATCATCTAATTTGTTGAGTTCCTTGCGAAGGCATAGTCGTTGTTTACTATACGCTAGGTACTCACAAAGAATATGTTGAATGGTGTCCTCTTTGCCACAGTGGCCACAGGCTGCGGTGTCGGCCATCCCAATGCGGAAAGAGTAGGCGTTGGTAAACGCAACGCCCAACCACAGCCTACATAACAGGGTCTGGTCTGCTCGGTGAAGCCTCGACGGGACTGAAGACATAGCGTAGGGTCAAGCGAGTACAGTCGGGCATGCTTGAAATGTGGCTGATTCCATTGCGATGTGGTTTGCTGGTGAGCAAGTCTGCGGAGCTTTCGTGCAGCATCTGTCCTAGAAAGTAGTAGTCGCAGTTTATGATCTTCTGTGTGGGCTGAGCGGGCAGCTTGATCGGCCCGTTCATTGCCGATGATTCCACAGTGACTGGGCAACCACTGAAATGTAATTTGGTGCCCTTTCTCAGTCAGGTGGTGTATAACCTCTGCTATCTCTAGTACCAGCTGCTCGTGTGGTCCACGGCGTAAGGCTGATAGTAGAGACTGCAGTGCCGCCTTCGAGTCGCAGAAAATAGTCCACTTGCGTGTAGGTTGATCAACTACAAATTGCAACGCGGCACGAAGTGCTGCCAATTCTGCTGCCGTTGATGTTGTTGCGTGAGATGTCTTGACTTTAATTGTCGCGGCCAACCTTGGTATCACTACTGCTCGTGTAGAGCTGTCCGGCTGAACCGATCCTTCAGTGTAGATATGTGTGGAGTCTTGATATTTCTCATACAAGAGAAGTAGTGTGAGCTGTTTAAGAGCCGGTGACGAAAA
Source organism: Rhipicephalus microplus (assembly GCF_043290135.1). Taxonomy (NCBI): domain Eukaryota; kingdom Metazoa; phylum Arthropoda; class Arachnida; order Ixodida; family Ixodidae; genus Rhipicephalus; species Rhipicephalus microplus. The sequence continues at coordinate 225,124,558 of NC_134700.1, forward strand.
ATTGGTCTTTTTCTGGACGCCAGGTATGTTAATATTAATCATTGGTTGAGCGAGGCACCATGGCGGAGTCACAGGTCTAGCGGCAGGAGAGAACGAAGTTGGGATCGACTCACCATGTGCGGTCACTGTTTTGCAGTAAGATGTGCATGGTCGGACCACTGGTAGAGAGGCTAGGTGATGTCGAGGGGTTCGAGCAAGGTGTCGTATATGTGTCCTCAGCACTTCCACATTAATGTGGGTCTTGATGAGGTTGTCCCTTGTGATGGCGATAGTTGCCGCTGTTGACGCACTTTGGGGCAAACCTAAACATATCCTGAGTGCTTGAGCCTGGACACTTTGAAGCATTCGTATGCTTGTTTTACTTGCGTTGGTTAACACAGGTAGGCTGTACCGAAGGAATCCAAGGAAAAGAATCCTGTATAGTCGCAACATAGCAGTTGTGGACATTCCCCAGTTCTTTCCAGCGTAGAACTTGAACAAATGACAGATGCCTGTCAATCGCCTTTTCATGTATGATACATGTGAGCTCCATGAGAGGTCTCTGTCAAATAAACACCTAGGAACTTGTATTATTGGAGGTGACGTATTCTTTCGCTGTTTATCAGAACGCTGTAGTTATGCATTGGTTTGCGCGTAAATGCCACTAGTGCACATTTCTCAGAGGAAATTTCCAGACCTCGTTGACGGAGGTAAATAGCAACTTGAGTGACAGCTCTCTGAATTCGCGCTCGCAGCTGTAGACGTGTTACTGCATACGTTCAAACGTAGATGTCGTCCGCGTACATTGACAATCTGACAGTACTTGGCAGATGCTCATTGAGAGCTATTAACGTCAGGTTGAATAGTACAGGGCTAAGTATGCCACCCTGGGGAACACCACGGTGGCTGTAATGTAGCGAAGTGTCACCATCCTCGGTTCTCACGAAAAATGATCGCTCAGAGAGATAGCTGCGTAGCCACTGAAACATCCGACCACCCACTCCTACCTCCTTGAGAGCGGTGAGGACAGCTTCATGTGCGACGTTATCGTACGCCCCTTTAACATCAAGAAATAAAGAAGCGCAGAGACGCTTACGGCCTTTTTCGTGTTGCACGCAGCTGACCAGGTCCATGACGCTATCAATTGATGACCGGCCACGGCAAAATCCCGTCATAGCGTCAGGGTAGATGTTGTGATGCTCCAGGAACCATTCTAGCCGTCCAAGTACCACCCTCTCCATCACTTTGCCCAAGCAACTAGCCAGTGCAATCGGGCGGTATGATGTGAGCACCAATGGTGACTTGCCAGGATTCAGTAATGGAACCAAACGGCTGGTCTTCCAGTTACCTGGGAGGGTGCCCTCTCGCCACGAATCGTTGTATACTTCGAGGAGGGCACTCCTCGCACACTCACCAAGGTGACACAGTGCTCTGTATGATATTCCATCAGGTCCGGGTGCTGATGTCCGTCTACACAAAGCCAGTGCTGCTTTAAGCTCATGAATAGAAAAAAATTGGTCCATGTGGTCATTGTGTGATGTCGTGCCACCACGTGAGAGCGTGGAGATGTTAGGATTTGTGAGTTGACCAGATAAGTTGGCACAGAACTCTTCTGCCACGTCGACCTCCGATCTCTGTTGAGAGAGGGCTAGAGTTTTGAATGGAGACCGCTGAATGGGAGATGTCCGGAGCCCTCTTATTGTCCTCCACAAGTGGGATAAAGGCTTGCGAGGATCTAACGAAGCGCAGAAGGCTGCCCAACGTTGTGACTCTAGCTTGTCTATGCGGCGTTGTATTTTCTTCTGAAGACATCTAGCGATTCGTAAACCGTCGATTGCTTTCGTGCGTCGGTACCTTCGTTCCGCACGCCGTCGGAGAGCCCTAAGTCGTTCTAATTCCACATCAAATTCGGTTATTCTCGAAGAGCATGTGAGGGTGCACACTGTGTCTTGCACTGTGGACTTGATCACCTCTTCTAAGTCAAATGAGGTGTTCTTTTGACAGCGTTCTTCAATGAGAGATTCAAACTTGGTCCAGTCCACTCTTTGGATAGTTTCGCGTACCTTGCAAGGTGATAATCCTCTGATCTTGACATATGTGGGAATGTGGTCGCTCCCATGTGTTTCTATGTCCGCAAACCATCCGGCACATCTGACGAGACCTCGAGAAACAAAAGCCAAGTCATGGCAACTGCTGTATCCAGGGCCACGTAAAAATGCTGGGCTGCCATCATTTAACAAGCACAGCTCGTTGTCTGAAGCAAACGTTATCAGACTTTTACCCTTTGCGCTGATCTTCGGGCTCCCCCATAGTGTATGGTGGGCGTTGAAGTCCCCGATAATCGCCCATGGGCCAGGAGTGGATGATAGGATGTGTCCTAGTCTTCTGTGGTCAAATCTACTTGATGGCGACAGGTATGCACCGACAACAGTGACAGTAAGACCCCTTTTCTTCACTGTTAAGCATATATATTGGTTATCGTTGTCAGGTGGTACAGGCCGAATAATGTAGGTTAGGTCACGTCGAATAAACAGCAGGACCTTGTTGTTTCCACTATAACGAGCTGACATAAATGATTCGTATCCGGAGATTCTAATAGCGCTCGATAAATTTGGCTCGCAGATGACGATGATGGGAAACATATTGGTGGAAACGAACCGACGGAAACTTGCAATGCATGATTTCAGTCCCCGTGCATTCCACTGAAAAAATTGTTGCTTTTTTGACCTCTTCCCTGAAAGACAGTGGCTGGTGGGCCATTATCTACTCAAAAGCCGCCAGTACTGGACTCAGAGCGTCTAGTACTTGAAGTGCACTTTTGGCTGACGTTGTGCGCATGTTGTTTGACACCGTGGAATGACAGTAATTATGGGTCGCAGAAGAGCAATCACTTGCTATTCCAAGTTCCGTTGCTCCTCTGTTGTTGCAGCTTGGTCTGATGAATGCGGCTTCTGATGTGGTTCTTCCACAAGTTGCGGGCGCGTAAGTGGCGGCCACTCTTCAGTAGAGAGAGATCTACTTGTTTTCTGTCTTCCATCGTCTGCGTTCGCCGTGGTGTACCCTGCAGTGGGCGCCGTTCCCAGATGCGTTGGCTTACTTCTTGTAGCAAACTGCGTTCTTCACGAAGATTCTCGACGGTGACGTCGTCGTCTTCGCTGGACTTTTTCCGCGGCCTCTTTATGGGTAGAGCTGTCTCGCACCATTTGTTTAAGAATAGTAAACTCTTTCTTTATGCGTGGACAGTCTTTGGAAGATGCACTGTGGGCACCTTGACAATTAGGGCACTTTAGTATGGTTGCGGTGCATTTGTCCTCGTTGTGTGGTTCTGAGCATCGAGGGCACACTTCGGTGTTCCTGCATGCTCCGTGCACATGGCCGATCTTCTGGCACTTATGACATCGCATAGGTTTTAGAATAAATGGTCGGACCTGGTGACGAAAGTGGCCAACCTTCACATGGGAAAGGAGACAGTCCCCTTGGAACGTAATTCTCACACAATGTGTGTTACCAAGGCGGCTAACATTCACAATGACGCTATCTTCATTTACTGGTTTTATTAGCACTGAAAGATTCGAGTTTGGAATTTCAGTGGCCATGTCATAAATTACTCCTGTTGAAGTGGTGCTATCAGCTGGTATTATAGACTTGATATTGATGTTACCCAGTTTTGTTACTTTCTGAAGCGCGTTTAGCGCACGTGGGTTCAGCACATCGATTGCCAAGACGTTCTTTCTTGCGTTTAGACGTATTTCTTTGATCTGATTTGGCGTAATATTCTCGAGATACACAGAGAGCGCTTGCCTGTTCAGCCCACGTATACTGTCGGTAGCCTTCAGTGGCACAAACAGGATAGAGTGAGGCCATCGCTGAGGGGCAGTTTTCACGGTAGTCGTGCTAAACTAACTAAACTAACTAAAGTGGAATTTTCGTTTAACTCGGGCATGGCAGAAGGGCACAACTCAACAAAAAGACATTACGTTGACTTGAAGAGTGTCATATTAAGTGAAGCATTTCCTGACACAAATCATATATTTTAATTTTTTTGTTTAGGAGGGCTCGGACGTACAAGCGAATATTATATAAGGCTTCCTGGCGGGGCAAAAAAGCACTCATTGCTGTTGAGGAGAGGACTCACTCCATTCGCACTGCGGCGAGGTTGTTCCGCGTTTCCAAGAATGCTCTCAATAGGCGAATTTTGAAATCAAGTTTTAATGAGATTTCTTTTATAGCGATAGCACAGTTAACGAAGTTCAAAGCCGTGGATTGCACGTGCAGTTCTGCATCAAAACGGCAAAAAGAGGTGAAGAAGACGTAAGAAAACATATTTAGATTTCAATCGTTAAATAATTCGATGAAGTGAAAGCGTTCAAAAAAGACAACATTAGCACAAAAAAAAGATTGACGGTGTTTGAACTGCAAGCACTTTGGGAGCAATAGAGCGCCGGGTTCTGTCTGGATTCACTGCGTGAAGTGCAAGAACTGGGCTTATGAGGACTGCATGGAAGCCCATGGAGTGAATTTCAAGTGCTTCTACTGGAATAACTGAAGAGATAAAGTTTTTTTCCCAGTGTATCGTTTTGTCCCACTGGTTGAGGCAAAATGGTGTTTTTTATTATTTTTTTAGCGCTATAGTGCTAAAGGGCTCGTTTCGCAGAAATTCAAGCATTGGCGTCAGTGTCGACGCTGTTGGTTGTGAGCGAAAAATCATCATCTTATGAGTGACTGAAAAAGTGATAACGCTGCAAATAAAATTAATAATAAAAAACAAGGCCAGAGTGGAAATCGAATCCGGGTGTCTTCTGCGTGGCAAGCGAGTGTTCGAGCACTCAGCCATGCCTTTCTTTTTTTTTAATTTTGGTTAAACTTTACACACGAGATGACGAGGTAAGAGTCTAATCTATAACAAACCGCAAACAATTGACCACGTTCTTCTACACTGTTGGGAAGGGGTATACCTTTGGGATGTTTTACAGAGGACAATTAGAAAAAAATTTCCTTTATATCCTCATGGAATCAGGTAGTTAGCAATAAAGAATGATGATGGATTACCTTCTCATTTAATCATGACTGCCTTGCACGGTATATGGCACTCTCGAATGGCTGGATTGCGCTGTGACCCTGACAGGAGACCCTCAAGGTAGTATTTTAAAGAAAGTACATCAACGTTTCTAGAGGTAGTAAGAACAATCTAATGTGTTCCATCATAGATCGAAAGGGTAGAATACCTGCTTATTATGAGGAAATTTTTAGGTGGGATGTGCTTTAGCAGAGTTTGACGGCCATAGTCATTCTTCTGTCATGGTTGTTATGTAATGTGATATATATTCACACAACCACATCTATGTTTTTGAATACAGTGAAAATAACTTCATCCACTTGAAAATGCAGCGAAAACAACTTTCATGCCTTACAAATACATGCGATCTGTTTATACGCTATGCAATACAACATGAAATATTGCCGTAATAATGCGTGGTGCGAGCGCACATTGCCATCGGGCGTCCGAACATGGGATTATCATAATGACTTCGTAGTTTAAAGCCAGTCACCCACTACAAAGGACAAACACGTTACTGCACACCTAAGAGCACATAGTAGGTGTGTAACCAGTTTGAAAAGACTTTATAAAGCTAAGTATAAAGGATGCACTAGGAACAGAATATTGCTTTCGCAATCAACTCCTAAAGACGGAGCTTCAGGGTCCCCCAATTTTTTGTTATAAAATGTTTGAACTGTGGACACATGGTCATATTTAAGTATCGCATACCCCAAACCCATAGGGAAGTTGCTGCGTCGACGTTTAATAGTAACGAGTGGAATAAAAAAAATATTCTCTATATTTTTTTCAAATGTTTGTCACATTTTTCCCCACCCTGTCGTCAAAACTCCTGTTTCGAATCTTCCTCAAATTTAATTTGTGCCATAATAAATAAGCTTCGGTGTAAACATTACGCAACATTGAAAGGTTTATGTAAATGTTCATGAAAAAGCCTGGGGCAGGTTTCATCCTATCGCCTCATTTGTGGTTCGGTGTTTCTCGTTCATTCGTTGGCGGTTTTAGCCTAGCGGTATAATATATCACTTTCTCTTTTTTTTATCTAGGAAATCAAATGTAACATTTACACCAAGGTAAACGAAATGCTGAGCATCGACAAAATCAATCTGCACACCAGTACAGTGTTCTTATTTTAACGCAGTTGTGTTAAAGAGCAGGTTTCGGAGAAATTGCGGCGTTGGCGTTGGTCTCGGCGCCGTCGTCGTAAACTGTGAGTGAAAAATCATCATCTTATACGCGACGGCAAAATTGAAATTGGCGCAATGAAAATACATAATTGATAAAAAATTCTGGAGCAGAGTGAAGACCGAACGAGACTGAACTCTTTGTTTCTGACAACAACTGCTTTCTCGTAGAGAAATGCCCACGGGAGGAAGTGTTTAGTTCCTTCTACATGATTGATTGATTTATTGATTGATTAATTTGTAAGTAAGGTTTAACGTCCCAAAATCCCCACATGATTGGGAGAGACGCTGTAGTGGCGCACTTCCGAAGCTTAGAACAACTGGGGTTCCCGAATCTGAGCACATGGGCCTACAACATTGACGCCTTCATCAAAAATGCACCCGCCGCAGCCGGCATTCGATCCTGCGACCTGCTCATCAGCAGCCGAGTACCTTAGCCACTTCGTGGTGGGGCGCCGTGGTGGTCTAGTGGCTAAGGTACTCCGCTGTCTACCTTGGCTAGTGGCACTCGGCTCAAATATTTGACTGTCTTACCCGGACAACGTCAGTATTAGCTGACATGTCTTAATCAAACCTGTGATTCCAAGCCATTCTAAAAGACAGGTTATTTATTTGATGTCACGGGCAGGTTGGGAAGCAATGACGTATGAAATAAATTAGTTCAACCCCCCCTCCCCTCCATATAAAACACACAACAGATGCATGACAAAGCAACTGATCAGCACGATGGCATTCGTAGATACACAAAAAGAAAATGCAATAGCAACCTACTACATTAAAGATGTGAACATTCTGCATTAACTGGGAAAGAATAAATAAGCAAAGTGATTATTTTCAATAACTCCGAGTTTGCGTGGGAGTGAATTCTCGAGATTCAAAGACTTGTGCTATTTGTGCGAATGCGTGTATGGACTAAGTAATTTGTATTTTTTTTTAAATTTTGAGCATTCAAGGAAGGTTTGACAGCGTCAGGGCACTCCACTTAATATTAATTTTATGGTGCTTTTAGTGCACGCCTGTAAAAAAAACTCTAACTAGCATTCAGGAGAGTGCTCTGCACACATCTTGTCTAGCACATTAATGATGTATAAGCGTAAACATAAAGCACAAGGCGATAGTATTCTGTAAGACGGCAGCCCTATCGCAAAATTGCAGAATAAGGGAAAAAAATCTCTTAACACGAACCAACAAAACAAATTGAAAACAAAAAGATGTATGCAAGGATGGTAACCAGACACGTACTTTGTTGGATGCCTTTCACTGTGGGAAGGAAAGGGTTAATATAACAATGAGACAGTGAGGGAGAGAAAGAAAGCGGGAGAAAACAGAGCAGAGTACTTGTTCTTGTGTACGGAGAGCACAATGCAATCAAAGACACTTCCACAAGGCAGTACTCTTGCTTGAAAATAGGAAAAGAAGACAAAGAAAGAGTACAGACTTCCTAGTTGGACGCTTTTTAAACTATTCTAAGCTCCAAAAGTGCAAGGAAATGATTGGACTCCGACTAGCGGGAGGCAACGAGAGAACGATTGTAAGACGTGACAGACATTCGGGATGCTTCATCACGGACTTGCTGCGCCGCATTACCGGAAGTGTTTGGCCTTTTCCGCAGTTTCAGTGGTCGAGCAGACTGCGCGGGGAAGCGATCCTCTACTCTATTCAGTGCGACTTTTCACCCACTCAGCCCAGTTTAGTTCTGGTTTCGTGGTCGTTCCTATGAAGAGGAACATTCTCTCACTTCCTGCGACAATTTACCAACTTTCCGATTTTCCTTATACACCGAGTGAGGTTGCTCTGACTTTTTGTAAGTGTGTGTGTGTGTGTGTGTGTGTGTGTGTGTGTGTGTGTGTGTGTGTGTGTGTGTGTGTGTGTGTGTGTGTGTGTGTGTGTGTGTGTGTGTGTGTGTGTGTGTGTGTGTGTGTGTGTGTGTGTGTGTGTGTGTGTGTGTGTGTGTGTGTGTGTGTGTGTGTGTGTGTGTGTGTGTGTGTGTGTGTGTGTGTGTGTGTGTGTGTGTGTGTGTGTGTGTGTGTGTGTGTGTGTGTGTGTGTGTGTGTGTGTGTGTGTGTGTGTGTGTGTGTGTGTGTGTGTGTGTGTGTGTGTGTGTGTGTGTGTGTGTGTGTGTGTGTGTGTGTGTGTGTGTGTGTGTGTGTGTGTGTGTGTGTGTGTGTGTGTGTGTGTGTGTGTGTGTGAATTGCGCAGCGTTGTCGTTACCATCTGCCACGTATGCGGTCCACCCGCAAAGCGAGTAAAACGCGGATGAATTCAGAGCAGAGAATGCGCACTCTTGAATGCGAAGTCAGCGGAAGACGAAACCGAGCCTTTAAGGGAACAGGTTCGTTAGGTCTTATATAGTGATTTGGGGACGTTAAACCCCAAATATCGATAAATCTATCAATAGGATTTGTTAGGTCATCACAGGGAATGGCTCTCCGAGCGTTTAATAGAGCTAAACTTCGTTTCTGTGTCCAGTGAACTGGTCGAGAACCAGCATTTGTTGCTAACAGAGAAAAGGCTTTGTAAAGCAAAAGGAAAAAAAATGCTTAAATCTCACGACGACATCACCGTAGTTTCTTCCCGATTTTGTTTCTTAAGTTTCCTACGTGTCTTCGGATAGACTTCCTAATAAGGCAATCGAAGGTCGCAGGTTTGGTTCCTGCCCACGGCTAGTTATCTTTTCATCCTCTTTTCTTTCATCACATTTGCAAAAATTTGCCCTTAGGTATACACTTCTTTACTTCATTCATTAACGAGGGTCTTGTTTTGGCAGACTTGGTGTCTTTGGTAGTATACGAGGGATCGTCGGTCTGGTGCCATCTCGCATTAACTTCACGTGCCACATGACGTCAAACAGGCGATAAAAAGTGTTCCACGCTTGCCGCCATGGCAGCTGGTGGTGGTGACTGACACTTTTTCGTTTGATTCACATATATACCCAATAAAGTGGAATTGGGGATAGCCGCCGTGCTAGCTCAGGTGGTAGAGAATGGACCATGTTATTCAAAGGTCGCAGCTTCAGTTCCTGCCGATGGCAAGTTACCTTTTCATTCACATTTCTTTATTCAAATATACATGACAATATATATATATATATATATATATATATATATATATATATATATATATATATATATATATATATATATATATATATATGGGATCTAGCAGGAATCTTTAGGGGAAGTTATTAGACCGAATCGTAATGTTAATGTGAGGAAAGAAAAGTGGGTGGAAAAATAACTTGCCGTGAGCAGGAATCATCAAACCTACGACATTCGAGTGACGCGCTCGATGCTCGAGCATCGAACGTGTTATTCGAAGGTCGCATATATATATATATATATATATAAATATATATATATATATATATATATATATATATATATATATATATATATTCAAAAAAGAAGACAATATACGAAACCCAATTTTACTAACATTTCCGCAGGAGGCCCAGCCTTCGCCGGAGTAAGTGATGGCCTTTCATGATGTACTCTGACGAAAACACGCCCTCCTAATGACACGTTATTGAAATTGCGTTTCTATGTTTGTCGGTTTTTTTTCGACTTACTTTCACACAGCAGCCATACAAGTTCCTTTTCGCATATATATATATATATATATATATATATATATATATATATATATATATATATATATATATATATATATATATATATATATATATATATATATAGTCTATTTAGGTCTACTCGTGTTTGTTCTGCTGGACAGTGTCATTACCTTACCCGTTTACGCGAAAGGATAAATATCTCCACAGCTTTGTAGAGAACCCTGCAAACTGCCTTTTGAAAATGGATGACTGAAGAAAAAATTTTCAACGGTACTTGTCTTTTGTGAAAAGAATACCAATGCATTGGGAGGTTGCCGAGCTATTGCATTATCTCAAACTGTCAGAAAGATCTGTGACACTTTACTGGAGGAAGTTTAGGATGGATGGAATGAAGTATGGGATTGTGAAACAAACTAGCAGTTATGCACTTGGACACTGAAGATACTGGCAAGCATTATTTTCGGAAAATCTTCGAGACGGGCACATTGAAAACGGTGCAAATCTGATTACTTTGCTCTTCAAGATACTCGCAAATAAAGAGAAGAGACTAATGAAGGTGAAATTTCGCTGCTGAAGTAGGTCGCAAACAATGACATACCATGATAGGAACCATTAAGACAAGTTTTCTGCCATGTTCCAATCTCATATAAAGCAAATACGTACTGTTAAGTTTCGCTTACAATATACGCTAACGTTTAGTATTCACATAGTGGTTTTTGGATGTAAAACCTTAGGTAATATTAGGACTATCAACCTTCAGTATTCAGAAGCTCTAAAATTTTATCAGTAATTTTAAACATTGGACCCCGTTCTTGCTGTTACGTGATAAAAAAAATGATGAAACGACATGTATATAGAATCGAAGTCTTGCGGTTAGTAGTATCTTCATTGTTGGTGCTCTCGTGTACGAAACTTGAGCGAGAAACTGCGAGACTGTTAGATTTATTCAGGTCTCTCAAAGTCTCAAAAAAAAAATCACGTAACCATGCTCGAGCGATGAGCATGGTTACCCGGCATCACATTGCGACGAGCTCAGACCGTCTCAAATCACGAAACTTCGCCACGTCATTATGCAGCCAGTATTATGTCATAAAATGACTTAACACTGACGTAATAGTACGGAGGCGGCACAAAGCCCCATTTGGTGCAGTATTTTTTCTTAAATAGCAATGAAAACCAATAAAATCGACTTAATAGAAAGAGAATAATGAGACAGCATTCGCCTTGTATATAGTCGTTTTAGTTGAATGTGACTGGTTCGGCACATCACCAAAAAGAGATGCCGGTTCCGTCGTAGAAACGTGGCTGCCAGCGCGCAAAACTTTAGACAACTTCGATATATCACTGACACCTAACTAATGCATGTCAACTCCGTTCGCCACGCAGATGCTATCCAAACACGATAAATGACGAATGTGCTTGGGTTTGCGTTTGGAACGGATAAACAGCGCATATATGCGCATTGGCGAGAGACTGCATTGCGACGGCCGGTGGTCCATTTGGCTGCGTATCAGACGAGATACTTCACTCTAGCTTTCGAATATTGGGTCCGCTGCCAGTTTACCGCGTTTTCCGATGGACTTCCATCCTAGCTTCCATTAAAACGTGAAAGCTCTACTTCTTTACGTCACGGAAGACACCGCTGTTTACTCCATGTGCGCGAATTCCCGTGACGATGCGTACTTTTTTTTGTCAAAACACATCAAGTTCTTATGACAGCTCGTTCGTCATCGTCGTTTTTAGACGTGATACGCTTGTTTTTCCTCGCTCCTTTCTCATGCTTCTACTAACGTCCGGGATATATCTACTCAGAATGGTATTGCAGTCTGATATCTATTATTTACTCTGTTGCAAAAGTTGAAAAATAACTAAATTTCACACTCAAAGCAAATGGTCTTTTTTTACTGCATGGTATGAGAAACACTTCTGTGATTCTCTGCAAAGAAAAACACGACAGAATGTAAATCTTATAATGCCTCAAATCTCACAACCCAGATCATAAAACTCAGCAAGCCATCTCAAAGCCTCATTCAGGTAAACCAGATCTTCAGCATAGCGTCAGCCCTGCGATTATAGAAATGCTTTGTTTTGACAGTTACAAAATTCTTCTGAATGTCTTGCTTCTAGAGCTACATTGGAAACGTGGCTTAAATCTATGAAGTTTCACGTATACTTCGTCCTCAATAATCAGTTGTCCCTAAAAAACTCACGAGCAATATTTAGAAGATAATTGTAATAAAATGTTTTTACGTACTTTGAAACGAAGCTTTCTATTAACATGCTAGCGCCACAACTACATTTTCTTATAGTATGAATGACGCTCGTAAAAGTTGTGGTGAAAGCTATTCGATGTATAGATTAAGTTGCAATACGGTTTTAATAATACATTCATCAATGCTCGGCCACCTAAACTTCCTGCTTCCGGTCAAAAGATTTCTTCAGTTCTTTTCTTTTTTTTAACGGGATTCATTGAATTCATTGAACGGAAGTCATTGAACCTAATATACGCTGCTCATTCTCTAAAGCTTACCTCGTCTCAAAGAAGCACGAGAAGACGGGTGCCCTTAAGGGTTGTGTGCTGGCCTAACATGAGTTGTATTGGAAATCTGAAGCATTTCTTTTAATGCAGCCACATTCCCTGAAGTCAGCTCGCGAAATCGCCGGAAATAACTGCCTCGAAATTCGCCTAGTGGTTAGGCTTAGGCGAGCAACTCGGAGAGTTCAATGGCATGCACTCGAAACGCGATACCCGCCGGAGGGCGCCCGATTTAGGGACGTGCAAAGAGTCGGCCTATTTGTAGATTGGTTGTTTAACGCGTTACGGAAAGAGCTGCGCGATTTCTTGTCGGTCGCCACTAGTCGTCATGTGTCGCGCTGCAGGCTGGAGTCGAAAGAACAAAAGGAATGGGAGAGGTCCATGTGAAACGACACGGACACAAAGAGTTCGACTAAAACGCAGCACTGGAAAGGACCACGTATACACGGTAACGACGGTTGCTTTAGCGATAAAACGTTCAACCGAAAGAATCGCGTTCCGGATGTCAAAAAACAAATAGTCTATAAAGACGGCTGCATAATGTCGGCCATCACTTAAAATTACGCCCTTAAGGCTAGAAACGGAGCGACAATGCCCAGCCATCGTCCAGATTATTTGAAGCGCGCCGGTGGCCGATCTACGCGGAGCCAAGGGCATAAGCGAAAGCTGATAATCAAATGCGCGTAGTCCGAATGAACGACACACATCGGCGCCCATTTCACGCTTTCGCTACCTGGAAGTGCTGGACCGAGAGTTGCCACAGCAGTTTCTCGCATAAAAAGAAGCGCAGCTGGTAACCGCGCAGTGAGGCGCACGGAGGGTCCGTATACTATGGCTTGTGAGAGAACGTTTTCGGGTGACCGAGTTTCAATTGCTGACGAACTTTTCAATTGTGTTGTGTTGATGCATCTCACACAACATGAAACGTCGTTTTAGATTACCAACTAGCCCGGTCACACACCTTGCTTCGCCTACGGTGGTGTTCTACCCGTGAATTCTCTCTCTCTCTCTCTCTTTCTATATATATATATATATATATATATATATATATATATATATATATATATATATATATTTATATATATAACGGCGTTCGTATTGTTTGTTTATACGGTGTGATATCATAACGACTATGGAGGCATCCGGGGGCTGCGTGATTTCAGGCGCATACAGAATTGTCATTCGTAAATAATTTTCCCTGCGAGAGAATGAAGCGAGAACTACAAGCTGCTATAGAAATTTATGTTGGCACTGCTTTTTCATTTTATTTTAGAAATAAGCGCACACTTTCCGAACATCATGCTTCGAGCAGTATTGTTGTCTGGCGAAGCCGAAATTGACACTCATGTCTGTAGGCTTGCGAGTGCTTCTATTATAAATTTCCCGCATATTTGCGCATGTACTGATTTTTTAATACTTCTACCGAGAGAGAATAGGTGTTTTATATAGAAAGCGCATAAAAGGCATACGACTGAAAGGAACGGAAAGATAACGATGCATTCGCAACAATATGCTACAGAGATTGCAGTTGCTGGCTATGGCTTCATGCATTTGCTGCTTAAAGACTCTTCTTTTTTTCTTCCACGTCGGCCGTTTTTCAGCGCGTGTCGTTCGACTAAAGCCCGCTGCCTCTACGTACCTTTTCCCGGTTTTCATCGCAATTCAGTCGTCAGAACCACACGAAGTTTGTGGTACGTATTGCAGCAACGAACCGGATGCCTGGTAACGCACCCGGTGCTCTGTTGCACCCGGAAAACTGCCATGCTTTCCGATAGCACTTGCCATTAAACGGCCACACAAACGCGTGTCTTTACCTAAGTTTTAGCGTTGTGCGGCAAGAGTCATGTGACACGACAATTTTCCTGGTTTCACCTTTTCGACTATTGCTTAGCAGAGAAGTTGCTTTTGCTCGGTGTAGAGTGGGTGACCACGCTAGAAAACAGTCATTATTCTGAGCGGGTATGTGCCGTGGAATTCGGCCAAAACCCGAGCTTTCCATGCTATTTACAAACAGGCTCAATACCTTACTCTTCCAATACTCACCGCTGCGGCGTAGCCTGCAATAACCCCGACAACCAGTATAGAAAGAGAGAGAGAGAAAAAAAGAGAGAGAAAGAGAGAGCTGATGAAAGACAAAGATAGAAATTGTGGTAAAAAACTTATTCAAGAGGTGGGGTTCGTAAACGTTCACCCTCGATGCGAAAATGAGAGTCCTATCCGTACGACTATCTGTACACACTAGCGGAGAATGCCCTTGGACAGTATAGTGTACCAAGGAGACTGGAAAGATAAGTGAGCACTAGGGGGATAGATGTTATGGTGAGAAGAAGGGAAAGGCGGAAGAGAGAAAGTATATGGGAGAACAGAAAGAATAAGAAAGAGAAATATAGACGAAGAAATACAAAAAAAGAAAGACAGGGAGGACATCACCAACGAGAGAGAGAGAAAGAAGTAGCGTGCGAGAAAAAGGACGAAATAATGCCACCTTATCTGCATGCTTCACTGCAAAAGACGTCGAAAAATCATAGTTTTATGTGTGATGGCACTGCATGAGATATGATCGCCATCTGGCAGTAACGAAGAGAAACGAAAG